>NC_041384.1:342015440-342066482 GCF_002162155.2 Triticum dicoccoides
ATGCCCCCAAGTGGGACGATTGCTCTCTGCTAGGTAGGATTTTTGAAACTTAGGCGAGTACTGGACTGCAGCTAAGCACCTGAGTGGGAGGATTGCTCTCCCCTCGGTAGGATTTTTGAAACTTAGGCGAGTACTAGACTGCAGCTAAGCCCCCGAGTGGGACGGTTGCTCTCCGCTCGGTAGGATTTTTGAAACTTAGGCGAGTACTGGACTGCAGCTAAGCCCCCGAGTGGGAGGGTTGCTCTCCACTCGGTAGGATTTTTAAAACTTAGACGAGTACTGGACTGCAGCTAAGCCATTGAGTGGGAGGATTTGCTCTCCACTCGGTAGGATTTTTAAAACTTAGGCGAATCAGATTCACAGCTAAGCCCCCGATTGAAAGGCTTGCTCTTCACTCGGAAGGATTTTGTTTTTGAAACTTAGGCGAATCGGATTCGCGGCCAAGACACCCACTGGGGGATTTTTTACGCATGTATAAGTAATGACAATCATTTAGGAGACTATAAAACCATGACTTTGATAAACAAACTGAAACGTACTTCTTATTACATCTCAGTAGTCTGACTGTTTAGGTATTAAAATGGTGGAGAAGCTCAACATTCCAAGCGTGTGGCTCCTCCTTCTTGTGTTCCACATCGTACAAGTGGTATGCTTCATTGTGAAGCACTTTGGTGATGATGAAAGGGCCTTCCCAAGCGGGAGCCAGCTTGTGCAGTCATTGTTGATCCACTCGAAGAACCAGGTCCCCTTCGTGAAATGCTCGACCCCTTACGTTTCCGGCGTGGAACCGACGAAGGTCTTGCTGATAGATGGTCGACATAATCAGGGCCATCTCTCTTTCCTCTTCTAGAAGATCAACAACATCTTGACGGGCTTGTTATGCTTCTTCCTGTGAGAAAAGCTCTACCCGCGGGGTGTTCTGGAGCAAATCGTTTGGTAGTACGGCTTCAACTCCATAGACCATGAATAAGGGAGTCCGGCCAGTCGACCAATTTGGCGTTGTTCTTAGACCCCATAGTACTGAAGGTAACTAATCTACCCAGGCACCAGCCACATGCTTGAGGTCGCGCACTAATCTGGGCTTCAACCCTTGGAGGATCAAACCATTTGCTCTTTCTGCTTGACCATTCGACTGTGGGTGAGCGACTGAAGCATAGTCGACCCGAGTGCCTTGGGAAGCACAGAAAGCTCTGAACTCATCTGAATTAAAATTTGAACCATTTTCTATGACGGTGTTGTGTGGGACTCCATATATGAATGTTAACCCCCTGATGAAGCTGACGACGGTACCTGAATCAAGGTTCTTGATGGGCTTGGCTTCAATCCATTTAGTGAACTTATCGACTGCAACAAGTAGGTGGGTGAAACCACTTCTGCCAGTCCTCAAGGGTCCAATCATATCCAGCTCCCAAACGGCAAACGGCCAGACGAGTGGAATGGTCTTTAAAGCTGAAGCGGGCTTGTGAGACATGTTGGAGTAGAATTGGCAACCCTCACACTTGTCAACTATTTCTTTCGCCATTTTGTTCGCTCACGGCCAGAAAAAACCTGCTCGGTATGCTTTGGCCACGATTGTCCGAGAGGACACATGGTGACCATAGGTCCCCGAGTGGATATCATTGACGATTATTCGACCTTCCTCTCGGGTAATGCATCGTTGAGCAACTCCAGTCACACTCACCCTGTAGAGTCGACCACTTATCACAGTGAAGGCTTTGGATCAACAGACGATCTGTCTTGCCTCATCTTCATCTTCAGGAAGCTCTTTCCTGAGAATATATGCGATATAGGGCACTGTCCAGTCAGGAATGACGACCAAAACCTCGATGATTAAGTCGACCACGGCTGGGACTTCAAGTTCTGTCGCATCAGTAGAACTCTTAGGCTATGGGGGCTCTTCTGTGAAGGGATCCTCCTGGACTGATGGTGTGTGAAGATGCTCCAAAAACACATTGCTGCAAATGGGCTCCCACTTGGACCCTATTTTTGCTAGGCCATATGCTGCCTGATTCTTCAGTCGGGGGATGTAGTGAAGCTCTAGCCCTTCAAACTTCTTTTCTAACTTTCTCACTTCATTGCAATAGCCAGTCATAGCTGGGCTTCTGACGTCCCACTCCTTCATCACTTGATTAAACACCAAATCCGAGTCGCCGTAGACCATTAGGCGACGGACACCGAGTGAAATGGCCATTCGCAACCCATACAGAAGTGCTTCGTATTCAGCTTCATTGTTAGAGGAATCAAAGTGAATTTGAAGGACATAACTGAGTTTGTCACCTCGCGAGGATACTAGAACAACTCCAGCGCCAGAACCACTCAACATCTTGGATCCATCAAAGAACATAGTCCAATGTTCCGCCTAAACTTGAGTCAGTTGCTGCTGTTCAATCCACTCGATGAGGAAATCTGCTATTGCTTGGGATTTTATTGCTTTCTTTGCCTCAAACTTGATATCCAATGGAAGGAGTTCAATCACCCACTTTGCCACTCGACCTGTTACATCTTTGTTGTTCAGAATTTCTGAGAATGGAGCATCCCTGATGACTGTGATGGAGTGATCCGAGAAATAATGTGCCACCTTCTTCAAAGTCAAGTAAATTCCACAGACAAGCTTCTGATAATGCGGATATCTCTGCTTGGATGGAGTTAAGACTTCAGAAATATAGTACACTGGGCGCTGAACCTTACAGGCTTTACCTTCTTCTTCCCGCTCGACCGTGAGTACTGTACTGACAACTTCTCCAGCGTGTGCAATATAAAGCAGTAAATGATCTTTGCTGATTGGAGCAGCGAGCACTGGCTGGGTGGAAAGCAGGGGTTTTCAGCTCTGCAAACGCTGCGTCAGCTTCAGGAGTCCACTCGAACTTATCAGATTTCTTCATCAATCGATAAAGAGGCAATGCCTTTTCACCAAGACGAGAGATGAATTGACTCAAGGCGGCCAAACAACCAGTAAGCTTCTGAATGTCGTGTATGCGCACAAGGCTTTTCATTCGGAGTATTGCGCCAACTTTCTCTAGGTTAGCATCGATCCCACGTTCGGAAACGAGGAAACAGAGTAACTTTCCGCCTGGAACTCCGAATGTACACTTTGACGGGTTAAGCTTGATATCATATCTTCTCATGCTAGCAAAGGTTTCAGCGAGGTCAGTTAGTAGGTCAGAACCTTTACTTGACTTAACCACGATGTCATCCATGTACGCTTCCACATCCGACTGATTTGAGTGAGCAGGCACTTCTGTATCATGCGCATGAATGTGGCGCCAGCATTCTTGAGACCAAAGGGCATGGTAACATAGCAAAAGCACCCGAATGGGGTGATAAAAGCTGTTTTTATTTCATCGGGACCATACAGTCGGATTTAATGATACCCGGAGTATGCGTCCAGAAAGGACAATCGCTCACATCCCGAAGCCAATACACATACGGAGTGAATCATCTTTCTTGGGATCCATGATGACATTGGCGAGCCACTCGGAGTAGCCGAGCCACTTCCTTGCCAATTGCCTTTCTTTTCTCGACGGCGGACCATCGGACATGCTCTTTGACAGGTCTTGCTTTTGGGTTGACTCGCAAACGATGCTCAGCCAGTTCTCTTGGTACACCTGGCATGTGAGAAGGTTTCCATGCGAAGATGTCCCAGTTCTCACGAAGGAACTGGATGACCGCTTCTTCCTATTTGTTGTCGAGTGTTGTTGATATATGAGTCGGAGCAACATTGGGATCAGTTGGGTGAATATGAACTGACTTTGTTTCACCAGATGACTTAAATGCAGACTCTGAAGCGGGCTTCTTAGCTCTCAACAAATCACTCAGATCTGCCATCCTCTTGTATTCTTCCATTTCTATTGCTACCATCTGTTCATCGGCAATCTTCAAGCCCTTTTAGAAGCACTCTTCTGCTCGCTGCCGATTACCAGTGACTGTAATCACGCCCCTAGGGCCAGGCATCTTGAGTTTGATATACACATAACATGGTCGAGCCATGAAACAGGCATATGTAGTACGGCCCAGGATAGCATGATAGGCACTGTGAAAATCCATGACTTCAAATGTTAACTTTTCCTTACATTAATTCTTTGAATCACCGAAAGCCACGTCAAGAGTGATCTGGCCGAGTGAATCGACTTTCTTTCCAGGTATAACTCCATGGGAACGCATGTTGCTCTCGCTGAGTACATCGGAATGCCCATCCCTCGGAGGGTCTCTGTATACAAAATGTCCAAACCACTGCCACCATCCATCAAGACTTTGGTCAATCGGGTGCCCCCAACGACCGGGTCGACCACCAACGCTTATCTCTCGAGGGTGGCAAATGCGGCGGGTGGTCGGACTAGTCGAATGTGATAGGAGTCTTTGACCATTTCAGATACATTGTCATTGTCGGAGCAACCATGTTTACTTCCCTGTTGATGACTTTCAATCGACTTTTGCTTTCAATATCAGCAAAAATCACCAAGGTGGAATTGACATTGGGAAATCTTTCACCATCCTCTTCCTTGTAATCATCCTTATTAGATTTCTTCTCTTTCTCACTGGGTTGCTTTTCTCGGAACTGGTGTATAAGGACTCAGCACTGTCGAGTGGTATTCTTGGGATAGATCAGATTACCCTCTTCATTATTCTTGATGTGAATATGACATGGCAAATCTAACACGTCGTCCCTGGCTCAATCTTTCACCTTCTTGGGGGTCCAGGGCCCTTTAGGTTTTCCTTTAGATTTTCCTTGGATTGCGATTGCAACCTCTCCAGGACCCGCAGGTTCTGCTTTGCGCTTCTATCGGATCTCGAGTTCCGGCAAAACCCTCAAGGTTCGAACACTGGGGTGCGTGCGAAGATCTCCCCCTACCAACTCGCGCCCTCAACCTCGCCACGATCTCAAAGGCAAGGTCGACAAACTCGCAACACAAGGGACACAAGATTTATACTGGTTCAGGTCACCGTTGTAGTGTAATACCCTACTCCAGTGCGGTGTGGTCGATTGCCTCTTGGGCTGAGGATGAACAGTACAAGGGGAAGAACAGCCTCCTGAGGTGAGGTGTTCTTGTGCTAGGTGGGTGTGAGGATGGGTTGGATCCAGTCCAAGTAGAGATGGCTCAGCCCCCCCCTACTGTGGTGGCTAATCCTATTTATAGAGGCCCTGGTGCTCTCCCCAAATATTGAGCGGGAAGGGAGCCAACAACGGCCAATTTGAAAGGGGACAGCTAGTAGAAGTTATCCTGACAAAAGCAGTCTTCGCCTACCATAGGCTCTGATGGTGATGCCGCCTTGGGCTCCATGGTGACCTCCGTCTCGCCGTCCTGCTGGTCTTGGTCTCATTGCACCGATATGGAAACCTTTGCTTGACGCCTCGGTACTCCCCGCCTGCGCTTGCTTCCTTAGCACCAAAGAGGAAACAAGGAGATTGTGCGCACTGGCGCCCGCATAGTCTCGATCGTCATGGCTCACATCATTGGAACCTCAAGAGGTTTGCCTTGCCTTGATCTCTCCACCCCTCGCCTGGTGAGGCCGCTCTCGAGGAGGTCTTGTGTTGTCCACCTCGCGAGGCTTGGCCCCTCGCGAGGGTCTTGAATGCTTGTTGGTGAATATGGGCCATACGAGCCCGCTCGCAGAGCCACACCATGCGCCGTAGGCAGGAAAGTCTGGGGATCCCATTCCCAGAACGCCGACAGTAGCCCCCAGGCCCAAGGAGCGCTCAGGCTTGACTTTGAGGCGAAGCCAAAGGCCAAGTGCGGACGCCGCGGGCCCCAATAGCCTGCGGCCTTGGTCGAGGCGTGGCTGTTGATTGGACGTGAGCGTCTCCGCTTCCTCATGTTGCCTCGGCAACTGCCCGACTTGAGGAGTCCCTGCTGCATGCAAGGAAAACCATCATTACCTGTAATCATGGGGGCACTGGTTGGCCTTCTTCTGCTATAAATGGGGAGGGGGGCAGATCCCCCATCGCCCATCTCTTCCCATTCTGCTCTCTTCTCCCCCTTTGCTCCATCGCCAGTTGCGAAACCAATGGCGCTGTCGAAGAGGTTCTCTGCCACAGAGAAGGGGAAGGCCCCTCGCAAGGGGCCCGGCTCTCTGGTGCCCAAGCGTGGATGCGGCCGTCCTCGTAAGCACACCGTGACCCCCGTCGCGGCCCCGCACAGCTGTGGCGGTGCCGCTTCGCGTGGCAGGGGTCGCTCCGGTCGTGGCAGTCCTGTTGATGAAGGGAGACGTGCCGTGGTCGCGCGACCTCCCTGGCCACGCTTCCACTCGGTGGATGTGCTGCCGTAGTTTGTCGTCTAGTCAGAGAACCCAGCCAGCAACTGGCTTCAGCTCCCGCGCTTCTTCCCTGATGAGCTACCGGCCTCAAGTCTAGGCGGACTCTGGCTACAGGCGGACGGCCACTGCAGCAGGGCTTCCTGGGTCGCGGTTGAGGTCTCCGTCGCGGGCAACATAGCCCTGGCCCGCGGCTGGCAGACGTTTGCCCGCGTGCGCGGCCTGGGCAGGCGGTTCACCCTCTATTTCAAGTATGACGGTGACGCGACCCACTACGTGAGGGTGTTTGGGGAAGATGGTCGCCTCGTCGGGTGTTGCCCTGAGGTCAATGACGGCGAGGAGGTGCTCGGCCTTGGCGATGGTCGTGATGAGGATGAGGGCAAAACCGCCCTTGGGGCCAACCACGTCTCGTCCAACTACGGTGGCTCTTCCTCCGGCGACAACTTCAACAGCGACACTTACGACCAGCCGCCGCGCTCGCTTCGAAGGCGGCAGTAGGTCGTCTCCTCGCTGCACCTCCATGAAGCGCGAGGAGGGGTCTGGCTGAGCTCGGGACGGCGCCAAGAGTCTGCCCTCGCGGATCGCTGTAGGGGCATGCGCCGCTTTTATTTTGTTCTTCCGTTCCTTCCTGTATTAAGAAAGAAGCCAGTATGGGCCCCCGAGGGGCGTGCAACAAACTATGATTTCTCAAGTATTATGCTATGTTTATCGTTCATGTGTTGGGTCGCAACATCGTCGTTTTATGTAGAGATAACTTAGCTTGACTTGCTCGGAGTAGTCTCCTCCTCACGAGGCGCTTGCTTCCTGGTGCCTACCAAGGCCTCCTTGGCCTGGTAGGCGCTTAGGAACTGCAAAAAATTCGTTGAGAGGCTTATCGTTCACCTGAGCCTTGGTCACAGGCGACGCTGGCCTTGACCCAGGGCTTCGTATCGTGGTACCTGAGGTGCCTCGCGAAAAGCAGACGAAAGGTAGAAAAGGAAAAACTCTCACGAGGGCACCCGTCCAGTCCCCTCGCAAGGAATGCCAGAGAGAGTACAGGCTAAACTGAAGACAGAGACAGAGACAGAAGGTGACAGAACCAAATTAGCGAAGAACACCAGAAGCAAACTTCAATTAAAAGAGGCGAGCCAACTATGTAAAGCAAATGAAAAGCCGCGTCCGGCACCTAGTCTAGTCTTCATGTCTTCTCACCAGCGCGGAGCCAAGTGCTGCCACTAGGACATGGGAGGGAGCCCCCGAGGCCCGAGGGAGGCACTCTGAGACTCCAGGGCGTGTACAGCCCCACTCATTATTATGTGAGTGTGTCACGAGCGGAGATCTTCACATGCACTGGGCCTTCTTCACAGGCGCTGGGCCTTTCTTCATGGGTAGAACTTCCGGAGGTGCTGGATGTTCCAGGCGTTCTGGATGGGTACCCCGTCCTATGTCTCCAGGCGCGCGGCGCCAGGCCTGGAGACATGGACAACCTTGAACGGGCCCTCCCACATGGGTGACAGCTTATGTAGCCCTTCCCAGGAGAGCACCCGCCTCAGGACGAGGTCACCCACCTCAAGCGTCCTGGAGCGGACGTTGCGGCAGTGGTACCGCTGCAGCGCCTGCTGGTATCTTGCCGCCCGTAGTGCAGCTTCGCGGTGGCGTTCCTCCCCCAACACGAGGTTCGTCCCTCGCGTGGCGTCCTGGTGCGTCTCATCAAACGCCAGGACCCGTGCGGAGCGTTACTTGACTTCATGAGGGAGGACCGCTTCTGCTCCGTAGACGAGGAAGAATGGGGTCTTGCCCATGGGCTTGGTGGAGGTGGTGCAGATGGACCACAAAACAGACTATAGCTCGTCGTGCCAGCTCCTGCTGCAGGCTTCGAGCTTCTTCTTGAAGGTCCTGGTCTTGAGGCCTCTCAGGACCTCCATGTTGGCGCGTTCAGCTTGGCCATGGCTCCGGGGGTGCGCCACTGAAGCGTAGCAAATCTGCGTTCCAAGGTTAGTGTAGTATGTTTTGAAGAGATTACTGGTGAACTGCGAGCCATTATCGGTGATGATGCGGTTGGGGACCCCAAAATGGCTCACGAGGCCCTTGATGAAGTTGACCGTAGAGCCAGCTGGGATGGTGCGGATGGCTTCCACCTCCGCCCACTTGGTGAACTTGTCGATGGCAACGTAGAGGTATCGGTAGCCCCCAGGCGCTCGAGGGAACGGGCCCAGGATGTCCAGTCCCTAGACTGCGAACGGCCACGAGAGTGGAATGGTCTAGAGGCGCTGAGCTGGCTGGTGGATTTGCTTGGTGTGGAATTGGCAGGCCTCGCAAGACCTCACCGGCTCGGCTGTGTCGTTGAGCGCCGTAGGCCACTAGAATCCGGTGCGGAATGCCTTGCCGATGAGGGTTCGTGACGACGAGTGATGCTCGCAGTCCCCGCCGTGTATGTCGGCTAGTAGCTCTTTCCCCTATTCCCTAGAGATGCAACGCAATGAAACGTTATTTGGCCCCTTCCTGTATAGCTCACCATCCTGGATGCAGTATGCCGTGGCTTGCCGGGCCACACGCTCCTCGTCTCCCTCCTTCTCCGGCAGCGTCCCTTGCGTCAGGTATTCCTTGAATTCCTTGGTCTAGCATCCCTCGTGGGGCATGAGCACCAAGATTAGACGTTCTCCCGAAGTCGGGCCATAGGCTGGGGCTCCCGCGACAGGTGGCTGCGGGAGCTCCTCCCGGGGCTTCGCTATCCTTGGAAGCGGTGGTGTCGTCGATGGCTTGAAGAGCCACTCCTCGAAGACGTCAGGCTCTTGGGGCCTGTCGCTTGGATGCCCTTCTGGCGATGTCGTCGGCTTCCTTGTTGGTTCCCCGAGGCACATGATGCAACTCTGAGCCCAGGAACTGCTTCTCCATCTTGCGCACTTCCGCGAGGTATGCCTCCATGTGTTTGTCCTTTGGCTCATACACCTTGTTGGAGAAGTTGACGAGGAGCTGCGAGTCGCCCCTGAGGGTGAGACGCTTCACCCCTAGTGTCGTCGCAGCCTTCAGGCCGGCTATGAGGCCTTCATACTCTGCAATGTTTTTGGAGACCTTCTTGCCCTGCTGGAAGCAGAGCTGCACGGCGTAGTAGAGCTTGTCCTGAGTGGGCGAGATAAGCACCGCTCCAGCCCCCGTGCCTTGGTGCGCGAAGGCACCATCAAAATACATGACCTAGCCGTCAGGCTCCTCACTTCCCGGCGAGAGGGACCGGTCCTCGCCTATATCAAGCGTCGGGTTGTCCATCCATTCTGCCACAAAATCGGCGAGTGAAAGTGCAACTATCCCTAGGTGGTTTTGGTAATTCATAACAACATATAGCTCATTGAGCTAATGCTATTCCAAGATGACTATTTCAGGAAAGCTCAATGATTGGCATGGCATGGATGTGAAAGTGGAACCCTCAAAATGCTAAGGACAAAGGATTGGCTCAAGCTCAAAAGCTCAAGACTCTTCATTTTATATTTTAGTGATCCAAGATCACATTGAGTCTTTAGGAAAAGCCAATACTATCAAGGAGGGATGAGGTGTTGCTTAATGAGCCTCTTGCTTCATGTGCTTCGTGATATGCTCCAAAACCCTCAACTACTTTCCCATATCCACATATGACCTAAACCCTAAGCCAAACTCGGTCCTACCGATTCTTTCTATCCGGCGCCACCGAGTTTCATTTGTCATAAGCCACTGCCAAACCCTAGCAATTCGGTTCTACCGATAGGGATCTCGGTCTCACCGAGATGGGATTGCAAACTCTCTGTTTCCCTTTCGTAACTTTTCGGTCTCACCGAAAGAGCGAATCGGTCCCACCGAGATTGCAATGTAAATTCAGTGTTTCCTTTTTGTAACTTTTCGGTCTCACCGAAAGAGCAAATCGGTCCCACCGAGTTTGCCTGACCAACTCTCTGGTTAGCTTATTACCAAAATCGGTCTCACCGAGTTTGTGTAATCGGTCTCATCGAGATTACGTTATGCCCAAACCCTAACCATATCGGTCCTACCGAGTTGCATGTCAGTCCCACCAAAAATCTCTAACGGTCACTAGGTTTACCTTTTCGGTCCGACCGAGTTTTTTGATTCGGTCCTACCGAGATTGGAAAACTGTGTGTAACGGTTGGATTTTCTGTGGAGGCTATATATACCCCTCTACCTCCTCTTCATTCGTGGAGAGAGCCATCAGAACACATACACAATTCCAACTCATATGTTCTGAGAGAGAACCACCTACTTATGTGTTGAGACCAAGATATTCCATTCCTACCATATGAATCTTGATCTCTAGCCTTCCCCAAGTTGCTTTCCACTCAAATCTTCTTTCCACCAGATCCAAATCCTATGAGAGAGAGTTGAGTGTTGGGGAGACTATCATTTGAAGCACAAGAGCAAGGAATTCATTACCTACACACCATTTGTTACTTCTTGGAGAGTGGTGTCTCCTAGATTGGCTAGGTGTTACTTGGGAGCCTCCGACAAGATTGTGGAGTTGAACTAAGGTGTTTGTAAGGGCAAGGAGATCTCCTACTTCGTGAAGATCTACCGCTAGTGAGGCAAGTCCTTCGTGGGCGATGGCCATGGTGGGATAGACAAGGTTGCTACTTCGTGGACCCTTTGTGGGTGGTTGCTTCTTCATGGACCCTTTGTGGGTGGTTGCTTCTTCGTGGACCCTTCGTGGGTGGAGCCCTCCGTGGACTCGCGCAACCGTTACCCTTCATGGGTGGAGCCCTCCGTGGACACGTGCAACCGTTACCCTTCGTGGGTGGAGCCCTCCGTGGACTCGCACAACCGTTACCCTTCGTGGGTTGAAGTCTCCATCAACGTGGATGTAGGATAGCACCACCTATCCGAACCACGGGAAAAACATCCGTGTCTCCAATTGCGTTTGAATTCTCCAAACCCTTCCCTTGACATTCTTGCAAGTTGCATGCTTTACTTTCCGCTGCCAATATACTCTTTGCATGCTTGCTTGAATTGTGTGATGATTGCTTGACTTGTCCTACAATAGCTAAAATCTGCCAAGAACTAAAATTGGGAAAAGGTTAAGTTTTTATTTGGTCAAGTAGTCTAATCACCCCCCTCTAGACATACTTTCGATCCTACAAGTGGTATCAGAGCCTTGGTCTCCATTTGCTTTGATCTCCATAGCTTTTGGTGGTCATAGCCTTGGTTTCACAACCTAGGAGAGTATGGCGTCTAGCGAGGGAAATTATCACCGTAGAGGTCCTTACTTTGATGGTACTAATTTTGCTAGTTGGAAGCATAAAATGAAAATGCATATTCTTGGACATAACCCCGCCGTTTGGGCTATTGTGTGTGTTGGTTTGCAAGGTGACTTCTTTGATGGGAAAGAACCAAACCGTGAAGCTACCGCGGATGAGTTGAAGATGTTGCAATACAATGCTCAGGCTTGTGATATTCTCTTCAACGGATTGTGCCCCGAAGAATTCAACAAAATCAGCCGTCTTGAGAATGCAAAGGAAATTTGGGACACTTTGATTGATATGCACGAAGGTACCGACTCCGTCAAGGAATCCAAGTTGGATGTGCTTCAAAGTCAACTTGACAAGTTCAAAATGAAGGATGGTGAAGGTGTCGATGAAATGTACTCTAGGCTTGCTCTCATCACAAATGAGATTGCCGGCTTAGGAAGTGAAGAGATGACCGATAGATTCATCATCAAGAAGATTATAAGAGCCTTGGATGGAAAATATGATACCGTGTGCACATTGATCCAAATGATGCCCAATTACAAAGATCTCAAGCCAACGGAGGTGATTGGAAGAATTGTTGCTCATGAGATGTCACTTAAGGATAAAGAGGAACTTCACAACAAATCAAGTGGTGCCTACAAAGCCTCATGTGAAGCCCCTACATCATCAAGTGAGAAACAAAACTTCAATGAAGAATTGAGCTTAATGGTGAAGAACTTCAACAAGTTCTACAAGAGTAGAAGCAAAGATAGAAGCTTCAAGTCAAGGTCCTACAATGACAAAAGATCTTCTAGTCGAGAGCGAAACTGCTACAGTTGTGGAAGACCCGGACACTATTCCAATGAGTGTACGGCTCCCTACAAGAGAAGAGAAGATTCTCCAAAAAGAAGAAGCAAAGAATCACCACCAAGAGAGAGAAGGAGTAGAGATGATCGTTATGAACGAAGATACTCACGGAGAAGCAAGGATTCGGAAAGGAAGGAAAAATCATGAAGGAGCTACACAAAACGAAGACATCAAGCTCATGTTGGTGAATGGGTATCCGGCTCCGACTCCGACAGCCACTCCGAGAGAAGTTATCACTCCGACTCCGAAGATACTCAAGATGAAGGTGTTGCCGGTCTAGCACTTGTGTCAACCAACTCCTACGACATATTTGACTCACCAAATGAAGGAATTGGAAGATGCTTCATGGCCAAAGGTCCTAAGGTAACACACCCCGAGTATGTTGATTTCAATAGTGATGAAGATGACTTGTTAGGTGATGATTTGCTTGTTGACAACTCTAGTGATGAATACTATGATGAAACGTCAATTAATCATGCTAATCAAGATAAAACGAATGACAATGATAAGGAGAAGATTGAGGCTCTAACTAAAGAACTAAACACTCTTAAGTTAGCTCATGAAACTATCTTCGAAGATCATCGAGAACTTTTAAGAGCTCATGAGAAATTACGCTTTGAAAAGCTCAATCTTGGGCAAGAGCATGAGTTCTTAAAAGCAATCAATGATGATCTCTGCAAGAAAAGTTCTTCTTACATTGCCAAGCGTTTACTCTTATCCACTTACATGCTTCAAGTCAAGTCTAGTAACAAGAACAAGAAAGATTCTTCCTCTAGCAGTAACAATGATCATGCTAAATCCAATATTGTTGCTTCTAGTAGTTCTCTTGATTCCACTAATGATTCTCTTAGCCAAGTTACACTTGAGCAAGAAAATAGCTTATTGAAGGGAATTATAGAGAAAGGAGTGTACAAAAGCCTTGCCGGGAGTAAGCAATTCGAGGAAATTGTGCGCAAGCAAGGAATGCACCGGAAGAATCAAGGTGTTGGTTTTGAACGAAAGTTCAATGCCAATGGAGTTGAGTGGGAAGAAGATCAATACCCCAAGACAAAGTTTGTTCCTCAACACGAAAAGTATGATACTTCTTTCAAGGGGACACAAGATCAAGATGATCTTCCACCACAATACTTGATATAGGCAAAGGTGTCCCGTCTTTCGATGAGATGATTGATATCGCTTTGGTGGCAGTCGACTTTGATGATCCGACTACGAACGTGCGAGGACGTTGCGCCTTAGCAATCGCTAAACCAACTCCGAGAGGTTATTGACCACGCCGGAGCACGATCAACCTGACCACGAGGGTCTGTTTCCTGCAAGCAAACGAAGAACAAGCAAGAAACTGAGATTGCAATCTGGATATTGCGAATATAAGATGAAAGCTTTATTGATCAAGGTGGGGTTCTGTGACGCCTTTGTCTGGTCGTTGAACACAAACGAAGTACGCGAAGTTGCAGCTATGGCGAACTTTCAACCTAAACAAAACCCAAAGTCTAAACGATGCCCTAAGGACTGTATATATGGAGGAAGAGGGGGGGAATTTCGTGGCCCTTGGTGGAGGGGTCCGAAATCAACCCTATCTCTTGTTTCCCCACACATACGGACTCTAAAAATAGCCTATACTTATGCATTTCGAAATTACATGGGCCTGGCCCAATAATAAGGTGACGCAGCACCTAAAATAGCCTCGGGACGAAATTTATGAAGTGGCATCTTGTATATTTCGTCCAAGGCTTCATGCACCCATTATGGTGGCTTCAAAGTCCTGAAATCATCACTTGTAACTCCGTTCTTGTTCCCCTTGCGCATGCCATCATCTCCATGCTTGTTCTTGCTCCAATGTTCATCCTTCTCCAAGCTAGGCCCTTCATTTGTAAGCAAAACAAATGTATCCAATTTAGGCAGCATCATATTCTCATGAACATTAGAATCATTACCAAGAAACGAAAGTACCTGGTAATTTAGTTGGTGTGCGCGAGCTCTAGTAATTGGTCCAGTATGTATAGCAGCAGGGGCTGTGGGTGTAACAATGGTATTGATGTCCTCATCATCCTCCCCTTCTTGAAATGAAGTCGTCCTCGACGGAAGCTCATCTTCCTTACCCAAATAAGGCTTCAAATCTGCAATGTTAAAAGTGGGACTAACCCCAAAATCTGCAGGCATCTCAAGTTTATATGCATTATCATTTATTTTCTCTAACACCTTAAAGGGACCATCAGCCCGTGGCATGAGCTTTGATTTGCGCAAATCAGGAAATCTATCCTTACGCAAATGTAACCAAACAAGATCTCCAGGTGCAAACCCAACATGTTTTCTACCCTTATCTCAAGCAAGTTTATATTTGGCATTCATACGCTCAATGTTTTCCTTAGTTAACTCATGCATTTTTAAAATCAATTCAGCATGTTGTTTAGCATCGAAATTAACCTTCTCCGAAGATGGAAGAGGCAACAAATCAATAGGTGCACGAGGTAGGAAACCATACACAACTTCAAAAGGGCACATCTTAGTGGTAGAATGCAATGAATGATTATAAGCAAATTCAATATGAGGCAAGCATTCCTCCCACATTTTCTTATTACTCTTCAAAACAGCCCTAAGCATAGTAGACAATGTTCTATTGACTACTTCAGTTTGGCCATCAGTTTGGGGGTGACAAGTAGTACTAAAAAGCAGTTTAGTCCCCAACTTAGCCCATAAACATCTCCAAAAGTGGCTAAGAAATTTAGTATCACGATCTGAAACAATAGTATTTGGCACACCATGCAAGCGAATAATTTCACGAAAGAACAAATCAGCAATATTAACAGCATCATCGCTTTTATGACATGGTATAAAGTGTGCCATTTTCGAGAATCTATCCACGACAACAAATATGCTATCCCTCCCCTTCTTTGTTCGAGGTAAACCTAAAACAAAGTCCATAGATATATCCTCCCAAGGAACACTAGGTACAGGCAAAGGCATATATAAACCATGAGGATTGAGTCGTGACTTAGCTTTTTGACATGTAGTGCAGCGAGCAATAAAACGCTCAACATCCCGTCTCATCTTTGGCCAAAAGAAATGTGTAGCAAGTACGTCCTCCGTCTTCTTCACGCCAAGGTGTCCCATTAATCCTCCTCCATGCGCCTCCTGCAACAACAAAAGACGAACGGAGCTAGCTGGAATGCATAGCTTGTTAGCACGAAACACAAATCCATCGTTAACAACAAACTTGTTCCACATTCTTCCTTCTTTACAATTCTGCATTACATCTTTAAAATCAGCATCATGCACATATTGATCTTTGATGGTCTCCAAACCAAATATTTTGAAGTCAAGTTGTGAAAGCATAGTATAGCGACGAGACAATGCATCAGCAATAACATTTTCTTTTCCCTTCTTGTGTTTAATGACATAAGGGAAAGTCTCAATGAATTCAACCCATTTAGCATGTCTACGATTCAGTTTAGCTTGACTTTTAATATGTTTCAAAGATTCATGATCAGAATGTATAACAAATTCTTTGGGCCATAAATAATGTTGCCATGTTTCTAAGTAGAATAATTCAGACTAGGCCCACTCAATTTTTCAGAAAAGTATGCAACAGGTTTGCCATCTTGTAATAACACACCTCCTAATCCAATTCCACTAGCATCACATTCAAGCTCAAAAGTCTTATTAAAATCAGGAAGTTGGAGTAAAGGAGCATGTGTCAACTTATCTTTCAATACCGTGAAGGCTTCTTCCTGTGCGGTACCCCAAAGAAAAGGCACATCTTTCTTTGTAAGCTCATTGAGAGGTGCAGCAATGGTGCTGAAATCCCTCACAAAACGCCTATAGAATCCAGCGAGGCCAAGAAAACTCCTCACTTGTGTGACCGTTTTGGGTTGCGGCCAACTCTCAATAGCTTCAATCTTGGCTTTATCAACTTCAATTCCCTGTGGAGTAACAACATAGCCAAGGAAAGATACTCGGTCGGTGCAAAAGGTGCACTTCCCAAGGTTACCAAACAAACGTGCATCACGTAGAGCAATAAAAACAGCACGTAAATGTTCCAAATGTTCTTCCAAAGATCTGCTATAAATCAATATGTCATCAAAGTAAACTACCACAAATCGTCCAATGAAAGCACGTAAAACTTCGTTCATTAATCTCATGAAAGTACTAGGTGCATTAGTTAACCCAAAAGGCATGACTAACCACTCATATAATCCAAACTTAGTTTTGAATGCTGTTTTCCATTCATCTCCCAATTTCATACGAATTTGATGGTATCCACTACGTAAATCAACTTTGGAGAATATTGTAGAGACACTCAATTCATCAAGCATATCATCTAGCCTAGGAATAGGATGACGATAACGAATAGTAATATTATTAATGCCTCTACAATCAACACACATACGTGATGTACCATCCTTTTTCGTCACTAGAATAATAGGAACAGCACAAGGACTAAGGGATTCGCGTATATAACCTTTGTCGAGAAGCTCTTGTACTTGACGCATAATCTCCTTCGTCTCCTCTGGATTGGTACGGTATGGTGCACGGTTTGGCAGTGAAGCACCGGGAATTAAGTCAATCTGATGCTCAATCCCTCGAATAGGCGGTAATCCCGGTGGCACGTCTTGTGGAAAGACGTCAGCGAACTCCTGCAAAATGTTAGTGACAGCAGGAGGCAAAGAGGAAGGCACGTCCTCGAATGAAAATAATGCCTCTTTGCACACAAAAGCATAGCAAACAGATTTGCTGAAATCTAGCTCATCAATATCAGATTTGGTGGCAAATAAACATGCACTTTTGAATTTAATTTCAGAAGCAACACTAGATGGTTTATTATTAGGCTTCATTTGTTGCTCAAATTCTTTTGCCACAATCTGATTTTCACTCTTATTCTTCTCATGTTTTGCTTTATTAGCTCTATTAATATCATCTTTCAAAATGGAATCAGGAGTCATAGGAAGCAAAGTAATATTTTTATCCTTATGAACAAGAGTATAGTGATTGTTTCTACCATGGTGTACAGAGTTTTTATCAAATTGCCATGGTCTACCAAGTAATAAGGAACATGCTTGCATAGGTACCACATCACTATCAACATAATCAGCATATGTAGAGATACTAAAATGCACACGAACAGTACGTGTTACCTTAACCTTGCCGCTGTTGTTGAACCATTCGATGTAGTAAGGATGTGGATGTGGTCTTGTGGTGAGAGAAAGCTTCTCCACCATCTCCATGCTAGCCAAGTTGTTGCAGCTCCCTCCGTCTATTATGACGCGCACAGAACGTTCCTTCACAACTCCCTTGGTATGGAACAAATTGTGCCTCTGATTTTGCTCAGCTTGTGTGACCTGCACACTCAAAACACGTTGACCAACTAAACATTCATACCTGTCAGCGTCTTCAGGAGCCATGTATTGCGTCTCATGATCAGAATCATCTCCACCATGTTCTTCACGTGTAATAAGAGCCAAAGTCTCCTCATCATAGTCACTAGCGGACTCATATCCACCATCCGCGGTAGCAATCATCACACGCGGAGATTTGCATTCTCTCGCATAATGACCTCCTCCCTTACAACGACGACAAATAATATCACTTGTGTGCCCTATTGATGCCATGGAAGAAGAAGAACTCTATGCAGGCCCAGCAGGTGCGCTCTTGGCAGATAATAGTGGTTGTGCCTGTTTTCTTGTATCACGACTGGAGGAGGCACCTGATTGAGGTGCTGGTGCAGTTGAAGTAGAAGCTGCACGTGGTGTCCATGATGAAGGTCGGCCTGCAGAAAAGTTAGATCGCGCCAATGCTTGTCGATCCTGCACTTCACGTTCAGCTTTACAAGCAAGATGGAATAAACGAGTGATATTAGTATACCCCTTATAGTCTAGAATAGTCTGAATCTCTCTATTTAATCCACCCAGAAAACATGCAAGCATAGCTTCATTCTCCTCAACAATACCACATCTAATCATGCTAGTTTGTAATTCCTGATAATATTCTTCTACAGAATTTTTCCCTTGTCTTAAACGCTGCAATTTTTGAAGCAATTCACGTTGATAATATGGTGGAACCCAACGCGTACGCATAGCAGTTTTCAAAGTAGCCCAAGTAGTTGGAATAGGATATAATCTACAATGTTCAGACCACCATACACATGCAAAACTAGTGAAAGCACAAACAGCAGCGGCAACCCGTCTCTCCTCGGGATATTGTAAACATGTAAAACGTTGTTCAGTTTCTAACTCCCAAGTAAGATATATATCAGGAACATATCTACCCTCAAATGGTGGAATATTCAATTTCAATTTAGGAATATGGACATCATCTCGTACCTGAGGTGGTGGTGCAGGCCTACCATTACGAATATATACGTGAGGTTGACCTGCTGGTGGTGGTGCTGGTGGGTGCACATAGTTCTGATTTTGATCAACCTCATCCTCATTATCGCCCGCATACTCATCATCCTCCTGGGTACCAGCAGCAGCAGTAGCAGGAGCCAAAGAAGCATCAATAACAGGAACAGCAGCACCAGAAGTTTGGCCATCCTCAATAGGAACACGCTTCGCTCGTCCATACTGATTCGGAAGGATGCGTTGTGTTGGTGTTGCAGAGGTGCGATAGGTGCAGCCGGCGGTGGTGGTGGTAAACGCGCGAGCAATTCATTAAACTTGCGATCAAGCTTTGTTTCGAACATCTTCTCCATGCCATCTATCTTCTCCATGGCCTCGTCAAATCTGTTTAGCACATCTTGCACCTGTCCACTCATCATTTGCTGAAATTTATCATGTAGCTGTTTGTTCGTCAGGTTCTCCCAATCAGTCTCATCGGCTTGTGATCCTACCATGGTTAGCAGCAAATAGAAACACACAAGAATATGATCCTACAGACTACTAAGAAGTGGTGGTGGTGTATCACAAACCCGTCAAGCAAATCTCAAATTCTTACCAGTTCTTACCCAGTAGCAGGTGGTGATCGGCAACCGTTGTAGTCAAAACTCTCAAAGCTTGGATAGAGCGATTACCAGGGAGAGTCAAACGCACGACGTAGATGTATGTGGAACTGGGAAGGCTTATAATATGGTAGCAAAAGGGGTCAGCAAAAATCAATTCAGAGATGCAAAGTTGAATAAACGCTCAACGACGGTACTGTGCTGGTCCTAGGCTAGACCGTGCTAGAGACGCGAGCCTAGAACACTAACAAAATCACGGCGCGGCACGTAAACAAGGGAAAAGCACACTCTGGATTTTTTTTCGCTCTTTTTTTTTGCGCTGCTTTTTTTTGCGCTGTTTTTTTTTGCGAAAAATCACTATAATGGCGAGTGTCTCAAAACTCTTCCCAGGTCAAACTGACAGGATGGGCACGAAATTTTTTGTTGACAATTTTTTTTTCGACTGCCCGGACCCAAAAACTGGAAACGGGTCAAAAAAAACTTTCTATAATGGCGACTGTCTCAAAATGCTTAGAAACACCTAAAAATAGGATAGCCAGAAATTTTTTTGACAAGTGCGTTTTTGAAAAATTTTGGGCCTAAACGGAGGGTGGTTTCCGGACTCTTTTTTTTTGAAACCTACTCCGGCAAGGAAACACGAATCGGAATCTAGATGGATCTCGAAAACAAACCTAATATGACAAGAACTCGGATTGGTGGTGGATATATGGTGGTAGATGGCAGCGATGGTGGTATATGACAGCGGTGGTAATATATGGATATGGATCGGTGGTGGTATATGGATACGGATTGGTGGTGGTATATGGATACGGATTCGGAGCGGTGGTGGTAGGTGACAGGGGCGATGATGATGGTGCGGTGGCGGCGTGACAACTTATGACCAGAACTCGAAACTCTAAAAGACTAACGCTAAGACCAGCAACTAGACACGACGATGCAACCGCAAATTCAACAAAGCAAAACCCTAAAAAGATTATGCAAAGGCTCAGATTGGTTCGGATATGATGAACTAACCCTAATTTTTTTCGGCTTTTTCGTGGACTGTAGGTATGAAGAACAGACTCGATCTAAACTACGAAAAACTGTAAAATCTCACCGAGCAACCTGGAAATCTGATACCACTTGATTAGGCAAAGGTGTCCCGTCTTTCGATGAGATGATGGATATCGCTTTGGTCGCAGTCGACTTTGACGATCCGACTACGAACGTGCGAGGACGTCGCGCCTTAGCAATCGCTAAACCAACTCCGAGAGGTTATTGACCACGCCGGAGCACGATCAACCTGACCACGAGGGTCTGTTTCCTGCAAGCAAACGAAGAACAAGCAAGAAACTGAGATTGCAATCTGGATATTGCGAATATAAGATGAAAGCTTTATTGATCAAGGTGGGGTTCTGTGACGCCTTTGTCTGGTCGTTGAACACAAACGAAGTACGCGAAGTTGCAGCTATGGCGAACTTTTAATCTAAACAAAACCCAAAGTCTAAACGATGCCCTAAGGACTGTATATATGGAGGAAGAGGGGGGGAATTTCGTGGCCCTTGGTGGAGGGGTCCGAAATCAACCCTATCTCTTGTTTCCCCACACATACGGACTCTAAAAATAGCCTATACTTATGTATTTCGAAATTACATGGGCCTGGCCCAATAATAAGGTGACGCAGCACCTAAAATAGCCTTGGTACGAAATTTATGAAGTGGCATCTTGTATATTTCGTCCAAGGCTTCATGCACCCATTATGGTGGCTTCAAAGTCCTGAAATCATCACTTGTAACTCCGTTCTTGTTCCCCTTGCGCATGCCATCATCTCCATGCTTGTTCTTGCTCCAATGTTCATCCTTCTCCAAGCTAGGCCCTTCATTTGTAAGCAAAACAAATGTATCCAATTTAGGCAGCATCATATTCTCATGAACATTAGAATCATTACCAAGAAACGAAAGTACCTGGTAATTTAGTTGGCGTGCGCGAGCTCTAGTAATTGGTCCAGTATGTATAACAGCAGGGGCTGTGGGTGTAACAATGGTATTGATGTCCTCATCAAGACTACAAGCAAAAAGGCAAGGACAAGCTTCAAGAGGAAATTGATGCATTTGAAGAAGCTCCTAAGACCTTAGTCAAGTGGATTCCCAAGACTACTTCAAGTTCCACTTCATCAAGTACGACTACAACTCCAAGGATTCCCATCAAGATGTTGTGGATCCAAAAGAAGAAGAACTAGAGAGTTCTTGAGGGTGACTCCGCCAACATACTTCACTCTTATCATTTTGGCAAGAACAAGTGCAATCAACTTCCACATCTTGCACTAGTTCAAGGAGTCACAAACCCTCTTGTTGGTAAGACAAGGGACAAGGTAACCCAAAAGTTTTCATGGACATCATCTTGTGTGTGCATCACTCTATGTCTATGGACATCCTTGCTTGTTCCTTGCGGGACTAACCCATGTAGGTATTGAAAGTGCAATTCACTCAAAGGGATAGCTCCAAGTGATCTACATCAACATTGAGCATCCACATCTTCAACATTGTCACAGCCCTAGCTAAGCCCTTGCCTGACTCTGCATAAGCATCCATGCCTCGTGTTTAAATTCAAATGAAATTTTGAAATGGGGATGTTCAAACCCTAGCAGATAATAATTTTAACTAGGTTCAATTCAAATATTTTCATTGGACCCAAAATGCCCTCCAAAAATGTTCATTATTTCTGGGAAAAGGTTAAAACCTTAATCAGAGGTCATGCACATTTTTCCAATGCATTTATGGTTTTTGAATTAATTCATAATTGTATTTGAGTTGGAGCAAATAAATTCTATAAATATTTTTATTGCTCCAATAATCCTGGAATGTTTTGTGGAGCTCTAGGATAAACCTTAATGCATCCACAATAATTCCAGAGAGCTGCAAAAATAATTTGGTTAAGAAACCAAATTAAAACAAAAACTGCAAAATAGAAAACAGAAATTAAATTAGAGGAGAGAGAGAGACCTACCTGGCGCTCACCTCGCAGCCCACCTGGTGGCCAATAGGACCGGCCCAGCGCGGCCCAGCCCACCTCCTCCTGTCGTCTTCCCCGCGCCAGTAGGCAGCGCGCGTGGCCGACGGGCGCCGACGCTGCCTCGGCCACCTCCTGCTTCCCCGGCCACCTCCTGCTTCCACCGCGACGCCACGGCCCTTCTAGCATCGCCACGCAGCCCCTGGCTCCCTCTCTCACTCTCCTCGCTCCTTCTCCCCTCCTCTGTTTCTCGCACGCAGCCACCGAGCGGAGCTCGTCGCCGCCGTCCACTGCCACCATGGCCACCGGGCCTCCCTCGCTTCCCCGACTAGCCCACAAGCTCCGCCACTCCGTCCTCGACCCACCTCACCGAGCCACGCCCCTCCAGAAGCCCCCGAACGACCTCACCGGGCTCGTCTTCTACCTTGGACCCGCCGGCCATCACCGTCAAATTCGTCGGCTCCGGACCGTCCCCGACCTCGCCGAGCGTTCCATCGTCACCGCCGTGAGCCCCTCTTCCTTTCCCCTCACCTCTCTCTCTCGCGTGTGCCCTGTAGCCGCTGCCCCGCGAGCGCCCGAAGCCGCCGTCCGCCATGGCCGGCGAGCTCCGTGCCCCCGAGCACCTCTGCCTCGCATAGTAGCTCCGACGTGCTCCTGCTGCCCCATAGCTACCGCCTGTGCTCCCCGTTCGCTCGAACGCGAGCAGCAGCCCCACGCCCGCGCTTTTCCCGAACTCCGGCCGCCGCAGAAGCGGACACCGCCATCGATTTAGGTCGTCTCCGGCGACCCCTCTAGCACCAGCCGACGCGGACGAGGCCCAGGGTTCCAACGGTGCCATCCGCGCCCCGAACCGTGGCCCGTGCTGCGTTTCCGGATCGCGCCGCCGTCTCGGGCCTCGCCGGCGTCATGTCGCCGGTGGGTTTGACCCACTTTGACCACGGCGGGACCCCCCCTGTGTCCATGACATGTGGGGCCGGCCTTTGACTGAATTAGTGTAGGATTTTAATTAGTGCTAATTGCCCTGTTAGTTTAGGTGTTAGATTAGTTAACACTAATTAATTTAGTTAATTAATTAAGCCACTGACATGTGGGCCGAGCCCTGCTGACATTTTCGTTAGTATTAGTTTAACCTTAATCAACCCAGTTAACCAACTGAGTCACTGACCAGTGGGCCCCACTGGTCAGGTTTGACCCGGACCAGCCCCTGTTGACCTGCTGACGTCATGATGATGTCAGGCTGACGCAGTAATGTTTTCTGGATTTATTTTTATTTAGAAAATTCCAGAAAATTGTATAAACTTCTAAAATTCATAGAAAATCAACCGTAACTACAAATGAGATAAATTATATATGAAAAATGATTAGAAAAATCCAATCTATCCATCTGTACTATTTTCATGCATGTTAGAACAACTTATAGGTGCTGTTTAGCACAAATCATATTAATGGCATTTGAATTTCACATATGGAGTTTGGATTTGAACTTAGGGTTCAAACCTACTTCATTTAACTTTGTTGCTAGCTGCATTAGCTCAAAACACATTCATATTGCCATGTCATAGCATGCATCATTTTGTGCATTGCATTGATCGTGTTTCTTCTGTGTTTGACGGTGTTGTTCCCCCTCGGTAGACGTTGTACCGACGATGTGATCATTGACACTGATGAAGACTCAATGTTATCTTCAGAAGTGCCAGGCAAGCAAACCCCCCCCCTTGTTCATTCCGATACAATCCTACTCTCTCGCCCTGCTCTCTTTTACTGCATTAGGACAACAACGAGTCATTTGTTACTTGCTGCGGTAGCTGAACCCCTTTATCCTCTGCATGACCTGTCATTGCCACAGTAAATAGATGAAACCCACTAGCATGAGTAGGAGTTGTTTGAGCCCTGTTGTGCCTACTCATTCATGCTTGTTTGTCATGCCTGCTACTGCTTAGAGTTGTGTCAGGTCTGATTCATCGGGACTGAATCAGAGGTGTATGAACACGTCCTACTGTGTGTGAGCTAAGTGTGTGAACACGATTTGGTAAAGGTAGCGGTGAGAGGCCATGTAGGAGTACATGGTGGGTTGTCTCATTTCAGCCGTCCTCAGGAACTGAGTTCTGTGTTTGTGATCCATGATTCAGCTACTACCACGCATTGGGCCCGAAACCAATGGACCCTCTCGGCTTCTTGATCACCCTTGTCCTCTGTCCAGGAGTTGCAAGTAGTTTCTGGTGTTTGTAGTATGCTGGAGGCCGTGGACAGCGCTGACCGGAGGGGTGGGCTGTGATGCGGTAGGCACGTGGCACGGTGTACCGGGCGCCCATTTGGTGCCTCGGGAACCCTGTTCACATCATTTGGGGCTGTGAGCGAAACCCCGGCCGGATCTCCTCATGGATGGAACCCGAATAGGCGATAAACCTGGACTAGAGACTCAAGTGTTTAGGTAGGCTGTGGCCGACACCCACGTTGGGCTTCCGCTTGAAGGTTGCCGAGTACATGTCGTGTAAATGGCGGTAAGTGGTGAGAGCGTGTGTGAAGAAGTACACCCCTGCAGGGTTAACATCATCTATTCGAATAGCCGTGTCCGCGGAAAAGGACTTCTAGGTTGCCTGTACAGTTCATAGACAAGTGAAAGTGGATACTTTAAAATGCGCAAGATAAGCGTGAGTGCTATGGATGGCGTTCTCGTAGGGAGACGGGAGCGGATCCATAGTGGTGTATTGATATGGTGAATATGTGGACTCGTGTGCGCCACCTCAAAAGAGTTACTTGCAGTCGTAGTTCAGGATAGCCACCGAGTTAGAGCTGGCTTGCTGCAGTTAAACCCCACCATCCCCTTTGTTGATAATGATGCATATGTAGTTAGTTCTGATGTAAGTCTTGCTGGGTACATTTGTACTCATGTTTGCCTATTTTATGTTTTTGCAGAGAGACTTCAGTCTCGCTAGTAGTTCCGTGTGGTTTTCGACATTTAGCTTGTTACCTCAGCTACGATCTTGTGCCCTCGGTAGGATCTGGTAGATAGTCAGGCTTCTCAGCCTTTTTCATTTATAGATGTCTGTACTCAGACATGTTAAGCTTCCGCATGTGTTTGACTTGTATGCTCTGAGTGTTGGGTCATGAGACCCATGCTTGTAATATCTCGCTCCTCGGAGCCTATTGAATAAATACTTGAGTCGTAGAGTCATGTTGTGATGCCATGTTGTATTTGCACATATCGAGCATATTATGTGTATGTTATTGAAATGCTTGGTATGTGTGGGATCTGACTATCTAGTTGTTTATCCTTAGTAGCCTCTCTTACCGGGAAATGTCTCCTAGTGTTTCCACCGAGCCATGGTAGCTTGCTACTGCTCCGGAACACTTAGGCTGGCCGGCATGTGTCCTTCTTTGTTCCTGTGTCTGTCCCTTCGGGGAAATGTCACGTGATGAATACCAGAGTCCTGTAGCCCGCTACAGCCCGGTTCACCGGAGTCCTGCTAGCCCAGTGCTACAGCCTGGATTCACTCGCTGATGACCGACACGTTCGATGCTGGGTCATGGATGCCTGTCCCTGTAAGTTTGTGCCACTTTGGGTTTACGACTAGCCATGTCAGCCCGGGGTCCTTATCATATGGATGCTAGCGACACTATCATATACGTGTGCCAAAAGGCGCAAACGGTCCCGGAAAAAGGTAAGGCGACACCCGTGGGAATACCGTGCGTGAGGCCACAAAGTGATATGAGGTGTTACATGCTAGATCGATGTGGCATTGAGTCGGGGTCCTGGCAGCGTTGGTATCAGAGCTTGACTGCCTGTAGGATTACCAAGCCAAACTGGTCGAAGTTGAGTCTAGAAATTCTTTAGTTATATAAGGGAATTGATTGTGGGATGGAATGTAAGGCTCTTTTTACTCCTTATACCTTATGCCCTTCTGATCTAAGTCATCTTATCTTTCCTACGGGGATTAAGAACTAGGCTATCTCTTCTTTCTATCAGGATCACGTGTTACTAATCTGTAGACTTGTAAGATTGTTGGATTTAAGCCTCAGTCCAGTTCCTACTACTTCTGTATGTTAACTGTTGATCTCGAAACCTTGGTATTGTGCTTCTGAGTGGCTATGCCACCATTTCTGTAGTATGTCTCCAAACTTTTGAGCATTTACAGCCGTTATGCTGTCTGAGTCATCCCAGGTTTCTAAATAGTCTGATGCATTTGCAAATCCTTTCTTTCCGTTCCCGATGTCCCTTATGGTCAGAATAAGCACACTAACCGGTGCGTTGAGGTAATTTATTGCCTTGACATATATGTTGGAGCTACTATTATGACCCTAGGTGTTTTAGGGAGTCACCTAGTAATCTAGCAATGTTTTGTGTTCCCAGTGTGAAGATTCTGGCCATCATTCTCGAAAGCATCTCGTGGTGCTACTTAGGAGTAGGTATTCTATTCCTAGGTTCTTGAACCCGAGATTCACTCTACTTACTTCATGTTGATAGTGTTTGCTAGTTCCTTTAGGTTATTAGTAACCTTTGCGATAGTCCTCGAGGTTCATGGTACATCCTTCTTCCAATTACCATGAACCATTATTGGCAGGAGTTCTTCTGAACCAAAAGATGACAACAAGAGTGCTCTCGATGAGTTCTCCATGCTATATTGTGACTCTGCCAGCTCAACCTTTCTGCATGGGTTATCCGGAAGAATTATGTAGAACCTGGTTCGACATACTAATCTACGCATCCACAACTCAGAGAGTTATATGTTCCTTTGAGTTGTCCCTCTTTAGTTGTCTACTGACCTTCGTCTATCAATTGATAGTCAAGAGTATGCGTGCGTTCATTCATCGATGCCTATTACTCTTGTGGTCCGTCAAGCCATTCTATTCCAGAATGACTAGGAGAAACAAACTCCAGTACCTGACCCATATCCAGGATTGGGTCAAAGAAGTTGTGCTCCGCAGATCAAATTGCTAATCCAGCTTTTGTTCTGCTCTACCTTGGAGTATTACCATCTTTATATCGGGATTGTTATAGGAATTGCACACCATCCTATGAATTCTTGGTGCAGTGATACTTCTCTCCATCATTATTCATTTCTCGGTTCCCGTGTTGTTGTAACCGGAATGTCGACAAGTGAATCGTGATGTGTGAAATCAATACTCCTAGGAACCTTGTTGCTTGGTAGTTAAATGGACAATAACCTCATTCTTAACGTGTTGGTTCTTGAATCATCATTCTAAGATTGATCGTGCTACCTTGTCCATCTTCCTGGTGCACATTTCGATTGATGAGTTAGGATTTTGTCAAGTCCTCGCTCATTTGATCATATCGTCTTTCCCTAAAAGGCAAGATTGTTCTCAAGCTTAGTAACATACCGGTGGTTCGTGATTTTCCGAATATCTTCTCGAAAGTATCACCAGGTTGTCACCTGACTGTTATGTTGAGCTCGTGATCAAGTTGGTTTATCCTGTAAACCACCCTTTCTCCAAGAATCCGTGTTGGATACCCCTGAGCTAGTTGGTTAAGCTATGCATCAACTTGGAGAGTTGGAAGATAGAAGCTTGTCTGATATAGTTCATTATAAGGGATGTCTTGTATGTGTGTTGAAGAAAGTTGATATTTTCATCGACCGAACCTTGTGATCAGTTAATGGACCTATCATTTTTATCCAACCTTTGATTGGAGTATGGGCTATCATCCAATCAGACCAGAACCAACGATATTCGTAATGTTGTCTTACTCGTGGTTGATCCCTCGAGCATACACCATTATATCTTTTGGGTCTGACCAATGCTATCACTTGTTCACTTAACTATGGAATTCCTTTTAAAAGGAAACCAAGATGAATTGTTGTTGAGCCCATTGACAACATCCTTATCTCCTCCATGATCTTGTTGGACAACAAGTTAGTGTTGGAAACTTTTGAAAGCATTTTCTTCATGCTAGCTCATGAAGTATTTGTTGATGAAAGGAGTGACTTCCTCTTATACACGTGCATTTTGTGAAAGTTGCCGCCGTGAATTTGAGAAAGTTAGTTTTGCTTCCTCTGGAATCATCCCAAGTTAGTCATGCACACGTGCGAAGTATTCTGTGGTCTGGAGACTTGCAACCTTCATTCCATAGGTGTCCCGAGCACACCAAGCCACCGATTGAGTTGTTCAAGGAGAAGAAGTTCCTTCTTAAGAGTATACCTTATGCAAGGACTTCGATATCCTCGATGATGGTTCCCCACCTAAACTCGGTAGTGTTTAATTATAAGACTACTACGTGGCCATGCTTGTCTGGGACAACGTGTTCACATGTTGTAGCAGAACCAGCTCATGTTTTGGAGCTTACTATCGTAGTTCATTTCCCGAGAATCTCGCAACGTCATCTCGTTGATTTGTGTTGCAAACTTTCATTTTTCTTCCTAGACTCGATGAGTCTGGAATATTCTGACACCAATCAGGTCTGAATCTCAGGCAGATATGATGATTGGAACATTTCCCAAGAATTATAATATTGGTCACTCGATAACCGGTAAAGTGAATGTCGTGGCCAACACACCCAGCCGGAAGACCTATAATTGTAGTATCTTGATTGAAGAAGTTGGCCACCTCCCCATAAGGATCTCGTAGAACTTATTCTAGTAGTTGTTCCTTATGGATTTTTGTGTTTCCGAAGTCCGACCCTTACTTGATGTTCTAGATACCAGACCATTTCAATAAATGGATTGCGCTAGCACATCAAGGAGAACATTAGAAGCGGAGTGCTAAATGTCTCTTGGTTGATCATCCAGATTTGCCCCTTGGCCTCGCTAAGATGAAATCTGAGAAGGTGTTATCTTCTTTTGCATCCGCATCGTCCATCAGTATTCATCATGGTAGCAAGTTGTGTTGCCAGGATCCTTGACACGGAGATTGGTAAAATCTTGATGATTATGAAAATGCTCAAGTTCTTGAGAGCACGCACAAGCGCTAGGTGTTATCATCGACACTAACTGGGATGCTCTCAGTTTTCTCGGTTATGCTATGACTTTTCAAACAGTGAATTCACTCTCTATTGTTGGGTTCTTCCCCAGTTATCAGAATCATTCCCAGCATTTGCATTTTGTTTCCAGCTTGCACCGCCAATGTGCCATTCTACCATGGGTCTCTTCCATTCCCGGTGGTAAGCAAATTCATCCATTACGTTGTCTTCAACAAGGTAATCCACATCATCCAAGTCCGAGTATGCCATTCTACCGACCCCCTCCAAACGATCGGTCGAGAATTACCTTAGGTTGGTTTAAAGAGTTTCAATGATCTCTGAATCAAAGGTAATTCTTTTTGCCACTTAAGGGGATATATCTACGAGTCACGGCTCCTAAGGTGTCTCGTTGTGGTATCATGGCAACTCAACTCCTCGCTATGTTGAAAATTGTTTACCACCTTTTTAAGTGTGAAATTGTTGTCTACCTAGTGAACCCTCATCATCTGTTCCACTCCATCCCTCTAGAGGTGTGCTTCGTCTTTCAGCTCGAGAGATGTTGCTACGTCTCATTCCGAGAGTTAATCCTGAGTTGTTCGACCTTCGAGAAGATTGATCCTTCTAGAGTTCCCTTCTCCTCTCGTTGTCATGTTGGTTGGAGTTCCCAGAGCAAGACGTCGAGACAAGATGATGATCGAATCAAGGTTCTTATGAAGTGCAACCTGGATCGTGAAGATTGTGCTAGCTTCGTGTCCCCTCTGTCTTCTTACCTCACGTCTTGAATCTCGGGTCGAGATTCTTGTTCAGTGGGGGTGAGTTGTCACAGCCCTAGCTAAGCCCTTGCCTGACTCTGCATAAGCATCCACGCCTCGTGTTTAAATTCAAATGAAATTTTGAAATGGGGATGTTCAAACCCTAGCAGATAATAATTTTAACTAGGTTCAATTCAAATATTTTCATTGGACCCAAAATGCCCTCCAAAAATGTTCATTATTTCTAGGAAAAGGTTAAAACCTTAATCAGAGGTCATGCACATTTTTCCAATGCATTTATGGTTTTTGAATTAATTCATAATTGTATTTGAGTTGGAGCAAATAAATTCTATAAATATTTTTATTGCTCCAATAATCCTGGAATATTTTGTGGAGCTCTAGGATAAACCTTAATGCATCCACAATAATTCCAGAGAGCTGCAAAAATAATTTGGTTAAGAAACCAAATTAAAACAAAAACTGCAAAATAGAAAACAGAATTAAATTAGAGGAGAGAGAGAGACCTACCTGGCGCTCACCTCGTAGCCCACCTGGTGGCCAACAGGACCGGCCCAGCGCGGCCCAGCCCACCTCCTCCTGTCGTCTTCCCCGCGCCAGTAGGCAGCGCGCGTGGCCGACGGGCGCCGACGCTGCCTCGGCCACCTCCTGCTTCCCCGGCCACCTCCTGCTTCCACCGCGACGCCACGGCCCTTCTAGCATCGCCACGCAGCCCCTGGCTCCCTCTCTCACTCTCCTCGCACCTTTCCCCCTCCTCTGTTTCTCGCACGCAGCCACCGAGCGGAGCTCGTCGCCGCCGTCCACTGCCACCACGGCCACCGGGCCTCCCTCGCTTCCCCGACTAGCCCACAAGCTCCGCCACTCCGTCCTCGACCCACCTCACCGAGCCACGCCCCTCCAGAAGCCCCCGAACGACCTCACCGGGCTCGTCTTCTACCTCGGACCCGCCGGCCATCACCGTCAAATTCGTCGGCTCCGGACCGTCCCCGACCTCGCCGAGCGTTCCGTCGTCACCGCCGTGAGCCCCTCTTCCTTTCCCCTCACCTCTCTCTCTCTCGCGCGTGCCCTGTAGCCGCTGCCCCGTGAGCGCCCGAAGCCGCCGTCCGCCATGGCCGGCGAGCTCCGTGCCCCCGAGCACCTCTGCCTCACGTAGTAGCTCCGACGTGCTCCTGCTGCCCCGTAGCTACCGCCTATGCTCCACGTTCGCTCGAACGCGAGCTGCAGCCCCACGCCCGCGCTTTTCCCGAACTCCGACCGCCGCGGAAGCGGACACCGCCATCGATTTAGGTCGTCTTCGCCGACCCCTCTAGCACCAGCCGACGCGGACGAGGCCCAGGGTTCCAACGGTGCCATCCGCGCCCCGAACCGTGGCCCGTGCTGCGTTTTCGGATCGCGCCGCCGTCTCGGGCCTCGCCGGCGTCATGTCGCCGGTGGGTTTGACCCACTTTGACCACGACGGGACCCCCCCTGTGTCCATGACATGTGGGGCCGGCCTTTGACTGAATTAGTGTAGGATTTTAATTAGTGCTAATTGCCCTGTTAGTTTAGGTGTTAGATTAGTTAACACTAATTAATTTAGTTAATTAATTAAGCCACTGACATGTGGGCCGAGCCCTGCTGACATTTTCGTTAGTATTAGTTTAACCTTAATCAACCCAGTTAACCAACTGAGTCACTGACCAGTGGGCCCCACTGGTCAGGTTTGACCCGGACCAGCCCCTGTTGACCTGCTGACGTCATGATGATGTCAGGCTGACGCAGTAATGTTTTCTGGATTTATTTTTATTCAGAAAATTCCAGAAAATTGTATAAACTTCTAAAATTCATAGAAAATCAACCGTAACTCCAAATGAGATAAATGATATATGAAAAATGATCAGAAAAATCCAATCTATCCATCTGTACTATTTTCATGCATGTTAGAACAACTTATAGCTGCTGTTTAGCACAAATCATATTAATGGCATTTGAATTTCACATATGGAGTTTGGATTTGAACTTAGGGTTCAAACCTACTTCATTTAACTTTGTTGCTAGCTGCATTAGCTCAAAACACATTCATATTGCCATGTCATAGCATGCATCATTTTATACATTTCATTGATCATGTTTCTTCTGTGTTTGCCGGTGTTGTTCCCCCTCGGTAGACGTTGTACCGACGATGTGATCGTTGACACTGATGAAGACTCAATGTTATCTTCAGAAGTGCCAGGCAAGCAAACCCCCCCCCCTTGTTCATTCCGATACAATCCTACTCTCTCGCCCTGCTCTCGTTTACTGCATTAGGACAACAACGAGTCATTTGTTACTTGCTGCGGTAGCTGAACCCCTTTATCCTCTGCATGACCTGTCATTGCCACAGTAAATAGATGAAACCCACTAGCATGAGTAGGAGTTGTTTGAGCCCAGTTGTGCTTACTCATTCATGCTTGTTTGTCATGCCTGCTACTGCTTAGAGTTGTGTCAGGTCTGATTCATCGGGAATGAATCAGAGGTGTATGAACACGTCCTACTGTGTGAGCTAAGTGTGTGAACACGATTTGGTAAAGGTAGCGGTGAGAGGCCATGTAGGAGTACATGGTGGGTTGTCTCATTGCAGCCGTCCTCAGGAACTGAGTTCTGTGTTTGTGATCCATGATTCAGCTACTACCACGCATTGGGCCCGAAACCAATGGACCCTCTCGGCTTCTTGATCACCCTTGTCCTCTGTCCAGGAGTTGCAAGTAGTTTCTGGTGTTTGTAGTATGCTGGAGGCCGTGGGCAGCGCTGACCGGAGGGGTGGGCTGTGATGCGGTAGGCACGTGGCACGGTGTACCGGGCGCCCGTTTGGTGTCTCGGGAACCCTGTTCACATCGTTTGGGGCTGTGAGCGAAACCCCGGCCGGATCTCCTCATGGATGGAACCCGAATAGGCGATAAACCTGGACTAGTGACTCGAGTGTTTAGGGAGGCCGTGGCCGACACCCACGTTGGGCTTCCGCTTGAAGGTTTCCGAGTACATGTCGTGTAAACGGCGGTAAGTGGTGAGAGCGTGTGTGAAGAAGTACACCCCTGCAGGGTTAACATCATCTATTCGAATAGCCGTGTCCGTGGAAAAGGACTTCTGGGTTGCCTGTACAGTTCATAGACAAGTGAAAGTGGATACTTTAAAATGCGCAAGATAAGCGTGAGTGCTATGGATGGCGTTCTCGTAGGGAGACGGGAGCGGATCCATAGTGGTGTATTGATATGGTGAATATGTGGACTCGTGTGCGCCATCTCAAAAGAGTTACTTGCAGTCGTAGTTCAGGATAGCCACCGAGTCAGAGCTGGCTTGCTGCAGTTAAACCCCACCATCCCCTTTGTTGATAATGATGCATATGTAGTTAGTTCTGATGTAAGTCTTGCTGGGTACATTTGTACTCACGTTTGCCTATTTTATGTTTTTGCAGAGAGACTTCAGTCTCGCTAGTAGTTCCGCGTGGTTTTCGACGTTTAGCTTGTTACCTCAGCTACGATCTTGTGCCCTCGGCAGGATCTGGTAGATAGTCAGGCTTCTCACCCTTTTTCATTTATAGATGTCTGTACTCAGACATGTTAAGCTTCCGCATGTGTTTGACTTGTATGCTCTGAGTGTTGGGTCATGAGACCCATGCTTGTAATATCTCGCTCCTCGGAGCCTATTGAATAAATACTTGAGTCGTAGAGTCATGTTGTGATGCCATGTTGTATTTGCACATATCGAGCATATTGTGTGTATGTTATTGAAATGCTTGGTATGTGTGGGATCTGACTATCTAGTTGTTTATCCTTAGTAGCCTCTCTTACCGGGAAATGTCTCCTAGTGTTTCCACCGAGCCATGGTAGCTTGCTACTGCTCCGGAACACTTAGGCTGGCCGGCATGTGTCCTTCTTCGTTCATGTGTCTGTCCCTTCGGGGAAATGTCACGCGATGAATACCGGAGTCCTGTAGCCCGCTACAGCCCGGTTCACCGGAGTCCTGCTAGCCCAGTGCTACAGCCTGGATTCACTCACTGATGACCGACACGTTCGATGCTGGGTCATGAATGCCTGTCCCTGTAAGTTTGTGCCACTTTTGGTTTACGACTAGCCATGTCAGCCCGGGGTCCTTATCATATGGATGCTAGCGACACTATCATATACGTGTGCCAAAAGGCACAAACGGTCCCGGAAAAAGGTAAGGCGACACCCGTGGGAATACCGTGCGTGAGGCCACAAAGTGATATCAGGTGTTAGATGCTAGATCGATGTGGCATTGAGTCGGGGTCCTGACAAATATCTACATGAAGTCATCATCGACAAAACCCGAGGTTAGTTCATCCCTCTAAGGGGGGATATCACATCTAGGGGGAGCTTTACTCTAAGACTTGAGCTAAAGCAACTCTAAAGATGTGAACACAACAATGCTTTATGTAGTAGGTAACCCCAGTTGAGCTTAAACGATGAGTATGACCTATGATCAAGTGTTCTCACTTGACTCCTAAGTCAATATACTCATATATAGATGACCTTGTCATCGCAAATTGCTTGGTAGATGCTAGAATTGGTTGTGCATGCCTTGTCACATATTTCATTTGCCATCTTATTGTGTGAGCATGTTGGTTGCATATTTTACTCATTCGAGGACATCCACTTGTTGTTTTGATTGTTCGATTTTATTTCCTTTTGCCAAGTGGATGGACAAGAATGCCTAAGAACCTCCTCTAGCTATCTATGCTTTTCTTGTCTCAAACTCTATTCATGCTACATCACAAAATTTGATCAAGTCAGATTCGAACCACTCTGTGTGAGGAGCGCTCGGAGTCCCCGATTCGTCATAGACTTAAACTTCCAAAACCTCTTTATGATTCTTGGTCCGACCGATACCCTACTTTCGGTCCTACCGAGATCATTAAGTTGATCTATGTTTTCGATCTCGGTGCAACCGATTTGAACCATTCTGTCACACCGAGTTGCAATAACTGTATACAGTTTTGCATCTCGGAGCCACCGAGTCGTTCCACTCGGTCACACCGACAGGGTCGGGCTATATATAGTCACGGGCAAAAAATTTGGAAATTTCTCCGAACCCCTTCGCCCGCGCGATAGCCTGCTCTGCTAACTTGGTCTCCGGATCGTCTCCTCGCCGCCAGCCGCCTCCAGTCGCTGGTCTCCATCGCCGTCAACGGAATTCTACCCTGCCGTTGCCGCCGTAGCGAGTCTCCGCCGAACTAGGGTATGGACTCGATCTTTGTGCTATTCCCCAATCTGATTCTTAGCACATTGTGATCATCATGATTCTTGCCACGATTGAAACACTCTTGTCCAGTCAATGCGTTCGTAGATTAGTTTTGATTCGAAAATTTTAGGGTTAGGTTTCCGCCGAAATCATCTCAGACCCACCGAGTTGAAAAACTCGGTCCCACTGATTTGGCTTATGCCATTGCACAAGTGAGACTCGGTCTGACCGAGAATTACTTATCGGTGTGACCGATTTTGGAACTCTGTGAAACCCTAGCAGTCTCGGTGCCACCGACCTGTGACTCGGTCTGACTGAGTTCACTAGTTTAGGTTCCAAAACTGCTTCGGTATCACCGAGTTTAAAAATCGGTAGATCCGAGATGATTTCAGTGGGAAACTAAAACTAAGTTTTTGAGTCATTCTTTTGCAAAAATCTCTGCATTTTGTGATGCTCATCCACTCTATCTCATCTATAACCTATTCACAGGGTCAACAGTCAGAGTTTGCAACATGTCTGATCAGAGAGACAGCCAGAACTTGTCAGAGCAGCAAGTGTAGATGAGTGAGGGCACTAGTCCCTCCAGCTCTTCAGATGATGGCAGCAGATGTACCCCAAGCAATTTGCCAAAAGCTGCCACCAGACAGAGGAAGAAGAGAATTTCAGATTCTGAGGATGAAGATTATGTGGCAGAGGAAGAGGAAGCAACTTCCAAGAGAATTGAGCTAGCTCAGGGCACAAAGCTAGGGTTAAAGATCAAAAGGCCAGCAGGCAGGCAGCCTATGCCAAAGGCCAGAGCTTCAACTGAGAAGCCCACTCCCATTGAGCCAATTGCTGCTGAAGGCAAGAAGAGGAAAGAAAGGGTGAAGAAAACTGTAGCCAGAGTGCTTGGCAAGGCTTCCATCATGGAAGATGAGGAGGAAGAAGAAGAGGTAGCTGCACCAGCACCTAAGGCACCCAAGCTGATGGGTGATGCCATAAGAACAGGGGCAGCTGCTTCCAAGGCCAAGCCAGCTCCAAAGCCAAAGCCAAAGAGGAACACAAGAAGCATCCCAGCTACTGAGAAGAACAAGGCCCCAGTGCCTAAAGCTGCAAAAGAAGAAGAAGAGAATGTTCTCAGAAAACTCAAGCCCAAGATCCCAGACCACAACGATGCTCATCCTGTGGCTGAGGATATGAAGCTCAGGAGAGACTCAGGGCTGAGGAAGTGGAGAGAAGCAGACCCATATGCTTCAAGGAGAAGACAGTGCTGCTTGATAAGAAGCCAATAGTCTGTGATATGAGATGGGTTGACTGGCAATACATCAAGGACAATGAAGAATACTACCCTGGAGTGCAGGACAGCTTCAAGGCATGTGGAGTAGAGGACTTTGTTGGGCAGAAGCTCACAAAGTGGAACGAGGAACTCATCATGCAGTTCTACTCCACAGCCCATTTCTATCCAGATGGCAGGATTGTATGGATGTCAGAGGGTACGAGGTACCAGTCTACAGTTGCTGAATGGGCTCAACTCATTAATGCCCCAGAGGAGCAAGCAGATGACTTGGACATTTATGCCAAGAAGAAGATGGACCACAACTCTATGTCCAATATGTACAAGGAAATTCCAAATGAGGCTCTAGAAACTTTCAAATTTGGCTCAGTGCACTATCTTCTGTCAGGGCTGCCAACTATCAATTGGATACTGAGGCACACCTTGTTGCCCAAGTCTGGAGATCACAAGATGATCAGAGGCCATGCAATAAATTTGCTTCATATATTTGATGTGCCACAGAAGTTCAAGGTGATGAGCCTCATGGTAGAGACCATCAAGAGGACTGCAGCAGACCAGAAGAGGAGTTGTGGATATGCCCCACAGATTCAGGAGCTCATCAACTCAAAGATGGGCACATGCATATACTTACTGGACAATGAACACCTGCCCATCCGTCCAGATTTTGAAGATAATCAAGTGGTCATGACTGAGAATGAACCATCATCTGCATAAGCACAAGCAAAGAAGGAGAAGGCAAGGAAGGAGAAAGCTGCCAAGATGCCAACTCAAGAGGAGGCATCTGAGTATTTCTTGAAAACCAAACAAGAGCAGCTTGGTTACTTGATTGTATCCACACTGAGGATTGAGCAAGGACTGGCCACCCTCACTCAGAATCAGCAGAGCCTAGAGAGAATCATGGAACAAAAGTTCTATGACTTGGATGTCAAAGTAACAGAGATTCAGTCTGCAGTGGAACAACTTCAGGATGACATGCAGGAGAGGAGAGGCAAGACTACAACTGATGCATTTGCCAGAGCGCCAAGAGCTCAGAGATCATATGCAGTGCCAGTTGCTGACACCAGAGCCACCACTTCTGCACCAGCTACAGCCTCAATTCCACCAGCTCCAGCGTCCACTTCAGCCTCAACTCCGACCACATCTACAGAAGGCTTCGTCCTTGGAGTGCTCCGGACTCCACCACCACCTGAAGATCAAGCCTGAGTGTCGACTTAGCACTATGCATTTTCTAGGAACTTTTTGGTAACTTGTTGCCAAAGGGGGAGAAAATGTATAGATCATAGGCTTCGAGAGAGAGTGTTGCTTTTATTCTCTCTTGTTTTATTTTGTGGTTTTTTGAACTTTGTTTGCTTTTGAGTGCTTGAGATACTATGTCGTTGCTCATGAGACATTTATGATCATGTGTTTGATCATAAGCTACACTTATGCATGCTTGATATATCTTATCTATCTTATGTGATCATTCACTATTCTTGGTGATGAGTGCATGTATTTCATTCTTATCATTTTAAGCGCTCCACCAAGATGTATGGGACATGGAAGAGTAACCCATGACTCTAACTCTTTGTGCATTTGCAGTCCAAAGCAAATTTTAAATACGCACAAGTTTAGGGGGATCTCTTACTTGTCACATACTTCTCAAAGCGAGGATATATTTCATGCTTATTATCATTTGTCGAAGCTTTGATCTATATGTTGTCATCAATTACCAAAAAGGGGGAGATTGAAAGTGCAACTATCCCTAAGTGGTTTTGGTAATTCATAACATATAGCTCATTGAGCTAATGCTATTCCAAGATGACTATTTTAGGAAAGCTCAATGATTGGCATGGCATGGATGTGAAAGTGGAACCCTCAAAATGCTAAGGACAAAGGATTGGCTCGAGCTCAACAGCTCAAGACTCTTCATTTTATATTTTAGTGATCCAAGATCACATTGAGTCTTTAGGAAAAGCCAATACTATCAAGGAGGGATGAGGTGTTGCTTAATGAGCCTCTTGCTTCATGTGCTTAGTGATATGCTCCAAAACCCTCAACTACTTTCCCATATCCACATATGACCTAAACTCTAAGCCAAACTCGGTCCTACCGATTCTTTCTATCCGGCGCCACCGAGTTTCATTTGTCATAAGCCACTGCCAAACCCTAGCAATTTGGTTCTACCGATAGGGATCTCGGTCTCACCGAGATGGGATTGCAAAATCTCTGTTTCCCTTCCGTAACTTTTCGATCTCACCGAAAGAGCGAATCAGTCCCGCTGAGATTGCAATGTAAATTCAGTGTTTCCTTTTTGTAACTTTTCGGTCTCACTGAAAGAGCAAATCGGTCCCACCGAGTTTGCCTGACCAACTCTCTGGTTAGCTTATTACCAAAATCGGTCTCACCGAGTTTGTGTAATCGGTCTCACCGAGATTACGTTATGCCCAAACCCTAACCATATCGGTCCTACCGAGTTGCATGTCAGTCCCACTGAAAATCTCTAACGGTCACTAGGTTTACCTTTTCGGTCCGACCGACTTTTTTGATTCGGTCCCACCGAGATTGGAAAACTGTGTGTAACGGTTGGATTTTGTGTGGAGGCTATATATACCCCTCCACCTCCTCTTCATTCGTGGAGAGAGCCATCAGAACACATACACAATTCCAACTCATATGTTCTGAGAGAGAACCACCTACTCATGTGTTGAGACCAAGATATTCCATTCCTACCATATGAATCTTGATCTCTAGCCTTCCCCAAGTTGTTTTCCACTCAAATCTTCTTTCCACCAGATCCAAATCCTATGAGAGAGAGTTGAGTGTTGGGGAGACTATCATTTGAAGCACAAGAGCAAGGAGTTCATTACCTACACACCATTTGTTACTTCTTGGAGAGTGGTGTCTCCTAGATTGGCTAGGTGTTACTTGGGAGCCTCCGACAAGATTGTGGAGTTGAACCAAGGAGTTTGTAAGGGCAAGGAGATCGCCTACTTCGTGAAGATCTACCGCTAGTGAGGCAAGTCCTTCGTGGGCGATGGCCATGGTGGGATAGACAAGGTTGCTACTTCGTGGACCCTTTGTGGGTGGTTGCTTCTTCGTGGACCCTTTGTGGGTGGTTGCTTCTTCGTGGACCCTTCGTGGGTGGAGCCCTCCGTGGACTCGCGCAACCGTTACCCTTCGTGGGTGGAGCCCTCCGTGGACTCGCGCAACCATTACCCTTCGTGGGTGGAGCCCTCCGTGGACTCGCGCAACCGTTACCCTTCATGGGTTGAAGTCTCCACCAACGTGGATGTAGGATAGCACCACCTATCCGAACCACGGGAAAAACATCCGTGTCTCCAATTGCGTTTGAATTCTCCAAACCCTTCCCTTTACATTCTTGCAAGTTGCATGCTTTACTTTCCGCTGCCAATATACTCTTTGCATGCTTGCTTGAATTGTGTGATGATTGCTTGACTTGTCCTACAATTGCTAAAATCTGTCAAGAACTAAAATTGGGAAAAGGTTAAGTTTTTATTTGGTCAAGTAGTCTAATCACCCCCCTCTAGACATACTTTCGATCCTACAGCGCGCGCGGCTACCTTGATGATCCTGGTGGTGCTGAACTCCAACTGGAATACCTGTAGCTCGATGTTCCACTCGGTGACCCTCCCGGCGGAGTTGGGGCTCCTGAGGACCCTCTCCAGTGGGTAGGCCAAGACGACCTTGATGGGGTGGGCTTGAAAATAGTGCCACAACTTAGGTGAGGACACCAGGAGCGCGAGTAGGAGCTTCTGAGGCATGGGGTACCGTGCTCTTGCATCCCACAACATCGTGCTGACAAAGTATACCGGGTGCTCGACGAGGGTAGGCATGCTGATGAGGCTTGCACCTTCTGGGAGTTGGGGTGCCTCCTGAGGTAATGGATCCCCCAACGCTTGATCTCTTGTCGGGGCCTTTGTGGGTTCGGGGCATCATCCTATTGAGTTTGATCCTCTGTTGTCGCTGCTGCGGCCCATGCGGCGCCCTCCTGGTCTTGCGTCGTCTCTGCTGGGGGCGTAGCTCGGCGCGATGTGCCCTTGGCTTGGTGTTCTTCCCGAACCGCCACTAGAGCCGCGCTGGCGGAGTGGGGAGTGGCGGCAAGATAAAGCACTAGGGGCTCGAGAGGTCGCGGCGCCACCATCACTGGAGGGCTGGTCAGGTATCTCTTGAGGTCTTGAAATGCTCGGTCGGCCTCCAGGGTCCAGCAGCTTGCCGGAAGGGACGCCAAACACGTACTTCTCCGGGTTGAGTCGCAAGTCCACCTGGCAGAGGATTTCAAAGGTCTCCTCCAGGTCTTGGATCAAGGTCCTCGCTTCCCGAGACTTCACCACAATGTCGTCGACGTAGGCTTCAGCGTTCCTCCCGAGCTGCCGTCCCAAGGCAATGTGCATGAGCCGCCGGAAGGTTGCGCCTGCATTGTGCAGCCCGAAAGGCATGCAAGTGTAGCAGTACACCCCACACGGGGTCAGTAAGGCTGTCTTCTCCACATCTTCTACCGCCATCTTGATCTAGTGATATCCTGAGAACGCATCTAGGAAGCACAGCAAGTCGCACTCGGCAGTGGAGTCGACAATCTGGTCGATGCGTGGAAGAGGGAATGGATCTTGAGGGCAGGCCTTGTTCACGTTGGTGAAGTCGACGCACATTCGCTCCTTCCAGCCTTTCTTGGGCATGATGACGGGGTTTGCTAGCCACTCGGGGTACCGAACCTCGCGAATGACACCCACAGCCTCCAACTTGTGGGTCTCTTGGACGATGAAAGCTTGCTTCTCTGTGGACTGTCGCCTCGCCCTCAGCTTTACGAGGCGTGCGTTGGGGCACACCTTTAGGTGGTACTCTATCACCCCTCTTGGGACCCCTACCAGCCGATCGGGCTCCCAAGCGAACACTTCCTTGTTTGCGCGCAAGAACTTCACCAGTGCCTCCTCCTGATCAGGCTCAAGGTTGGCGCCTATGGTAAAGGTTGCACCCGAGGACCCATCCTCCTCGACTGACACTCGCTTGGTTTCTGCCTTGTCTTGAGTGAAAACCTCCTTCTTCTTGGTTGGTGCGGCTCCCTTGGCCTTGGAGGCATCCGCGGCGGTCTTGAGGGCGAGCTTGAGTGTCATCAATGCTTCCTTGGTGTCCCCAACTATTGTGAGGACACCCTTGCTCCCGGGCATCTTCATGAGGTTGTAGGCCGGATGGGTCGCCGCCATGAACTGAGCCAGGGCTGGGTACCCGAGGACGGCATTGTATGGGAGGCCGATGTGGGCGATGTCGAAGTCGACCAGCTCGGTGAGGTAGTTGCCGTGCATGCCCAAGGTCATGCGGCGGCGGGTCTGCCCCAGGGAGCGGGCGGAGCCTCCACCAACCCCTGAGAAAGGCTTGCTAGGGCGGAGCCGCTCGAGCGGTACGTGAAGAATGCTGCAGGCATCGACGGAGAGCACGTTGAGGCCGGCACCACCGTGATGAGCGTCTTGGTGACGGAAACGTGGCAGATGGTGGGCGTGCAAAGCATTGGGAGCGCACTCGAGCCGACGGTGGAGACGGGATGATCCTCTGAGTTGAAGGTGATGTCGGCCTCGGGCGTGGCCCAGCTTGGAGGAGCCCTCGGGCACTTGGAAGTTGCGCCGATCTGGCGAAAGAATGGCTTGATGTGACGATCCGTGCGTGGTGCTTGTGAGCCGCCGAGGAGGGCCACAACCGCGTGGTGCGCCGGCACCGTGTAGCGCACAGCGAAGAGGCCGCGCAACTCCTCCCAGGATGCCACCTGGATCCAGGGAGGTTGAGCAGCCAGGCGCGTGGTGCGCCAGTGAGGGCCATGGGAAGCCAGTTGGCCATGACCTTGTCGTCACCCTAGCCTTAAGGACGGCCTCCTCATACACCAGCAGGAAAGCCGACGGGTCCGCCGCACCGTCGTAGCGCGGCGGCATCTCTGGCTTGAACTTGGGAAGCCACTGCACGTGCTACAAGGCGGGAGGAAGGGCTCGGAGCCCCCAAGCGTCACTGTGGGCACCCTTAGATCCAGCCGGAAGGGCGGCGCCATCCATGGAGAACGGGCGTGAAGATGGTGGAGCACGAATCGACGGAAGGAAAACTCCGGCACACCCCTACCACTACAAAAAAAATACACTTCCGTGATAGTACGTGTTTGTCACAGTAGGTCGCTTTTTTGTCATGCATGTACATCCATGACAAATTTATGACAGAATCAAGATAGTCATACATGTGCTGTCGTAGAAGTGTTCCATGACATTACCAAAATTATCATCACAGAAGTGTCCACTTCCATGACGATAAATCATGCGTCACAGAAGTGCTTTCGTCAAGGGTGACCGACACATGGCATCCACCGAAACGGAACGTCGTTAAGCTATCGGGTCGGGTTTTGGATCCGATAACCCGTTAACAGCCCCGACCAATGAGGATTTTCCACGTGTAAAATCATCATGGGCTAGAGGAAACACGTGTCGGCTCATCGTCGGGACAGATGTCATCCACTCACTGGACAAAAGGCGCCTATGATACGTCGACACGTGGCACGGCCCAACAAGTTTAAATGGGCCGGCCCAACTAAAGGCCCACAAGATTTTGCGGACCATAATGGGCCGGCCCAACTAAAGGCCCGCGAGATTTTGCGGACCATAATGGGCTGGCCTAGCTAAAGGCCCACTAGATTTCGCGGGCCATAATGGGCTGGCCCAGGTAAAGGCCCACAAGATTTTTGTGTGCCATAATAGGCCGGCCCAGGTAAAGGCCCACAAAATTCTTGCGAATCATAATGGGCCGGCCCACCTAAAGGCCCACGAGATTTCGCCGACATTAAAGGGCCAATCCAGCTGTAGGGCCACAAGATTTTGAGGACCCTAGTAGGCCGGCCTGTTAACTGGCTGCCACGTTTTGGGCCAAATGCCGGCCCATATTTGATACGGTCTATTAATGGCCTGCCATGCTCCGGGCCTAATAGTGGCCCATATGAGATCCGACCCGTTAAAAGCCTACCATGTTCTGGGCCAAATTACGGCCCAGATCAGGTCCCGCCCTTTAACAGGTTTTGGGCCTAATTATGGCCCATATCAGATTCGGCCCGTCAACTGGACACTATGCTTTTAGGCCCACTTGCTAAAGGCCCACTTAGTAATTCGGCATGATATTAGTTTTGGCCTGTTAAGGGCCCGTTTAACATTTTGGCCCTATATTAATTTCAGCCTGTTAAAAGTCCGTCATATAGTTGGGCCTAACTACGGCCCGGTTTGCATCCGGCCTGCTCGCAACCGATATCTGATTGGGCCAAACAAGGACCGAGACAATTTTTCGGCCTGTTAATAGGCTGTGATTTGATTCGCACAATCATCGACCGGGGTTCATTTCGGGCTGCTACCGGCCCATGAGCTGATCGACACGTTTCAGGCGCAAACTACATCGTGATTGCATGACGACCCGATTATGTACCGTAATTTTACGGTTTGGCCGGTTTACTGCGAAGACAGGATATATATACAGTAAAATAACTACAACATCGTGAATAAGAAAAAAATCTATACTATACAATAAAGAAATTACGACATATTAAATCCACTGGGCATCAAAGTTCGCCACTATGATAATAAAGCACAAGCAGACAGCAGATTACATACACTGGGCATCAAAGATCACCACCAGTGCAAATAAACATGCCGACAAAATAATATACAAAACCGACAGCACTTCAATAGAGTTCAAGAAAGGTTATCCCTGCTGGGGAGCTGCAGCGCAAGCAGCTGAGCAAGATGATGAGACTGCGCTTGTTCAACTCTTATATCTTCCTCACTCTGAAAGATAAACAAGCAGACAGATGACTGGTTTTGCACATAAAAGTATCAGTGTTGACAATTCATCACATTTCTTACTGACGAATGAAGTGACACAGTTTAAATTTGCATTAACACAATATGGTATTGTTCAGGTCAAGACATGGCAGGAAATGACATTGTGAAGGAGTTGGCAGCTTCACGACACCACTGGATTACAAATCAAGAACTCATAAGTATCAATGGTTAGTGTGCTTTCAATTTATACCATTTCAGATTGGCAAATAAAGAGATGGTTTAAATAATAGTAGAATGATATGACATTTTTCATAGTTAAGACATTGCAGAATATGACATTGTGCTGTAGTGGGTAGGTTCACCACACCACTGGATTACAGATGAAGAACAAAAACATACATGCAGTGCAAAAGAAGATCACTTGCTCTGTATAGTTTAATTTACATGGTATGAAGAAGGAACTTGGTTGTACAACTGAAAACTTAGAAGGGACGAACTTTTGTTTATGAACTACATATAATAAACTTTAAACAAGCAATTTGATGCAAACACCAAAAATAAATAGCTGTTGCATTCATGCCTAACCAAATTTATACAACAAAGTTTGAAGGCTTGAGATGGACGAACTTACATTATTGGTGAAGACAGGCTCTATAAAGGCCTTCTACATGATGATGGGGGGGGGCAATTCAAGAAGTTTACCATAGAATCTTCTTCAAAAGCATTGCCTTTATTCTACATTTTATTAAGAGTAAATATAGATGTGATAATATACGAAAAAATGGAGAATATTTAAGATAAGATGAAGAGTGATGCTACATAACCAAGTAGCTATAAATGTAAGTGCATCGATGCAGGCAAAAGGTACATCCAAGAGCAATGCACAGCTAAACTTCTTTAGTACCAACCTTATGGTAAGAGTAAATATAGATCTGATGTGTAGAAAATGGAGGGCAAAGGAAAATAAGCTGCAGAGTGATGGTACATGAAAAACTACCTGTCATTATAAGTACACTGATAAAGGACAGCATGTACTTACAAGAACAATGTAGAGCTAAAAAACATTGGCATTGGATATATTCTACACTAATGTAACCATTCATACATATCAGATAATTTGGAGCGAACAATTGATAAGCAAGCTATCATGCATACTGCTGTCACATAATGAACCAGGTATGTATGCAAGTACAATGATACAGGACAACAGGTACTAACAAGAGCAAAGCAGCGGGAAGCATATTTGCGATATCCTATCGTTCTTGTCAAACCGGAATTCTTCTTCGAGCAGATTCCCTACAAAAAAGATTCGTAAGGCACATGCGGAAAAGTAGAAGTTCAAATTGTCATGTGATTTCATAGACAGTACCTCATCCTGGGAATGAGACTAGTGCATAACAAGGTTTTTCCATTCAATGTCTTCTAAATTTAGCACAGGAGACTTCACCAGAAATTTGTTTATAGACTTGCCATCAAAGTGTGATTTCCTCAGGTAACACCGATACTGCTGCAATGCTTCCTTGAAAAGCACAAGCAATGTTTGCTCATCATGACTATCCAGATTGACCCTCGCCTAGTTACAACAATGTAATGTAAATCATTGATGTGTTCAATCAGCAGAAAACAAGAAAATAATAGCCATGAATAATAGCACTTACACGTAATTTGGACAAGAAGATGTGAAAATGGTGTTTGTCTTCACAATAATCTTCCCATGATGGGAATATATGCACGTAGTGCCTAACAACATTGAAAGCATTGTCTTTTAAACTGGGAATAAATGGAATGGGGTTCCAATCTGCAAGAATTGGCCGTCTCTGCAGTTGGGATAGGTCTTCGGCCGGTGGACTTGCTGTACTTTTTGCTGGAGTGGGATTTTTCTGTGGTACAGCTGGTGCTATGGCAAATGAAATCGGTATACCTTTTGCTGGAGTGCAGGTCCTGTGTGGTGGGGCTAGTGGTGTGGCCAGTGAAGTATGGGTACAGTCTGCTGGAGTCGGTCCTATGTTTTGTGTCACTGGTTGTATAGCCAATATAAGTGGGGTGCTGTCTGATTTCTCCGGCACCACCACATTTTTCAAGGACTTTGCTGGTGCTCCTTCAGGTTCGGCAATCACCCTCTTCCTTTTTGATGTCTGATGCACAAGAACAACATTTGAGTGGAAAAACATGGTATGATGACAGATGGAATATGTATTGATAATGGATGGGCATGGCATCTCGACATATATGATGAGTAAACTAAGCAGATGGCGGTGCAACAAAGTAGAAGAAATGCAAGACAACATATGCAAGATACCCACAATCAATAAAACATTGAAAAATTAGAATAGGCACCTTGATGGGTGAACCTTACAGGCCATCTGCCTTTGACTCCTCGAGGTTAGAATAGTCATTAGGATCATATTCTGAACAAGAATCAACATGTGGGGAGCGTATGAGTTTCATTGCATCCAGAATGGCACTCAATGCCTTGATGCCAATTTTGTAAGTCATTGCAGTGTTTAGCTTCAAGAGTGGACTGCTGCTAGTGCGACACAATGTAGCTGCATAGATCATAGTGTAGATATAACGGGAAAACCTTAAGCATCAGAGTAAAATAAGCAAAGTGGAACTTGCTGGAATATATGTGCTAGTATTGCCGGTACGGCTAGAAAGGCTTCGAATACCAGCTCCCTTCAAGTGAAGGTGCAGTACTGTTAATATCAATGTAACTCTCAAAGGCGACACAGCTCCCCGCATTTCCTTGCTATTCTTATAGGATTCAAGTGGGCAGGCCACTACAAATCCTATTCCTATGTTTACAAGATCCTACGAATCAAAGAGGCTCAAAGTGTCCATCACAACCGACCGTATAGACTTCTACACTGCAAATGTCCCTACTCATCTTCAGTACAAGGAACATACTGTACTACTATCATACTCCCTCCGTTCCAAAATATAAGTCTTGGTAGAGATTTCCACTATGGATCACATACAAATGTATACAGGTACATTTTAGAGTGTAGATTCACTCATTTTGCTCCATATGTAGTCCATGGTGGAATCGATACAAAGACTTGTATTCAGGAATGGAGAGAGTACATATTAAAGAAGAACGGAAGAGGAACATGGTAAAGAAGAGCAAGCAGATTTTGGATAATAAAATGTTGGTTGCGCGGTGCCCACACATGATGAACCAGAGCGCATTAAGAATGCAACTCCTAGCTGTCTCTCGACCATTTTAGGCGGTTGGATGAAGATCCTACGTCTCCTAACCCTTCTTCTTCCTCGTCTTTGATTCTTCCCATACAGAACACCGCACGGGCCGCCGGCCGGACCACCGGCCCCCACCGCCTGTGTTCCTCCACCACCCCTACCCCAACCCCTACCCGCGTCGAGTTTTCTTCGTTCGGCGAGGCCCCACAACCACCCGAGCTCCTTCGATCGCACCGGCTAACTCTGGCGAGCTCTGAAAATCGACTGACCCAATTTTGAAATTTAGTCTACTGTGATTTAACTAGTGTGGAATATAAAAGGAGAAAACCATAAGCATTGCAAGTATGGTGTTGAGCGTGCCATGGCGGATCTGAAGGTGCAAACCGGACAAAGGCAACTTCGCAACCAAGACAAGAAATCAGAGTAAAGTAGTGGCGATCTATTTTCTTGCTGCGATAAATAAGTTTAGGAGATATGAAAGATTACCGCCTCTGGTGTGGCGCCGTGTACGCATCTGCTGAGAATTTGCCGGTGCTGCTGTAGCGATGGCTGTCGGCGGCGTGGAAGCATATCTAGGAGGGTAGACGATGGCGGCGGGGCGCGGTGGACGAGACGGTCGTAGGAGCGGCGCCGGCAAGGTGGACGACGACGAGGATGAAGCGAGAGGACGGGATGCAAGGATCCCGGTCCGAAGCCGTGGATGAGAGAGGTCGATCTCTTGTAATGGACGGCGGCGTCGGGGTATCAGCTCCGGCATGGTGGAGGAGGACGGCGGTGGATGGGGTGGCGGACGGCGGCGGACGGAGGAGGGTGGGGTGGAGAGGGTGTTTTGGCGCCCACGAAGTACGAATGGGGAAAAGGGAGGTAGAGAGGAAGGGGGAACCATGTATTCAGGGCGCGCTTGTCTCAAATGCGAGGAAATTTACAAACTTAGCCCCCGTTTCAAATTTCTACTACATCATAGCAACACTAGTCGGTTGGGGATAGGACGGTAATCTCGCATACACCAAATATTTGCCGACGAGAGTTTGTTTTTTGCGCCCACCGTGTATGAATAAGATTTTGGCCGAGGACACAATGTGTTTTGGCGCCCACCGTGTATGAATCGGGGTGAGAGGCGGTTACACCACGTTTGAGTGAAATTACAAACCTACCCCTATCGAAACCTATAGAAATCCAGCATATAGGCTTTGCGTGGCAGGGATAGGCAGCAGTGATTTCCATCTTGCAGATTTTGGTTCCGAGCGGTTACTGTGAATTTCCCCGCTTCGTTCAAATTTTGCAGAGTGCACGTTTACCGTGCCAACTCAATTTGAATCCCGTTTGTATTCTGTTTTTTTCGGGCAGGATCCATTTTCAATTGGAATTACATTCTATATACATCATTTTTTTATATATACTTTCAAAAGCACAACACCATTTATACATAAATATGGTTTACAAATGGCATGATCTCAGATTCATAAGGTTGTCATCAATTTGGATTTTCAAATATTTGAAACCACTTTATGTTGAAATCCAATGTATGCATTCCTCGCTAACTATCTCCAATTAATGTGTGTTTCATGGGGGTTTTTTTACTTCTCAAACATGTATAATGTGTTTCACACATGCAACATATAGTGTAATCCCGTTTAGACATTAATTGCATATAAACCATGCATTGTTTGTAATTGAAGAATCTATGGATCACCAATATTGATAAACTATATAACATTACATATGTGCCCAAATTCAAATGAATATGCATGTTTGATACACCAATTTGCGTTATGATATTATCGATGTCGTGATCTCCAGTTTAAATATTTGAATGCCCTTTAATCCAGATATTCGTCTCATATAGCTATCACTCATGCTTATATAGGACTATCTCTCTGGACCTATACGCGTTCATCATCTCTCAGGTATCTCTCGTGCTACCTATATGTCGACAATGATCTTTTATCATCGTAACACACTAACGGTACTTTCTCCCTCGACCTTCATCACTCTATCTCTCTAAGTATATCTCGCTCCCTGCTATGTGTCTCTAACTATGATTCGCCATGTGGAATCTCTTTCTCTCACACAAACACAAAACTTTGTCTCCCAGGGTCTCATTTCTCTCTACTATTCCCATGTGTGCTACTCGCACACCCCTCATACAGAGATGTCTTTCGCTCCTTAGATATGAGAACCTACGACTCTTCCTCATCAATATCTCTTTCTCACACACAAACACAAACTATGTCTCCCAGGGTCTCATATTTCTCCATTGTTCTCTCGTATGTCGTTCACACACACCCTCTCCCCCTAGAGATATCTTGCGTTCCCTCGTATGTCTCTCTAGCTATCACTCTCGTTGTGAAATATCTTTCTCTCTTGCAGACACAAAACTCCGTCTCTCTGGATCTCATTTCTCTCTGATATGTGTTTGTATGTGACTCACACGCACCCTCTCTCTATCTCTCTCACAACCACACACATAACCCAGCCTTCTGATCCACTCGACTCCTATCTCTAACGCACACTAGCTAGCATCTTTATCTTTCTATTTATCTGTTTCTCCATCAACCTTCTTTCTCGCCCTCACTCTTGATTCCTATCACGCACACTACATATGTTTCTCTCTACATGCAGTCAAGTGCCCTCTCACACACATATATAACTTCACCTTTTGAACCACCTGACGGTCATCTCCAACACCCAAACTAGTGGATGTCCCTCTAGCTAGCATCTCCATCTCTGTATCTATCTGTAGTTTCTCCGTCAACATTTCTTTCTCGCACGGAGTCTTTCTTCCTATCACCCACACTATATATGTCTCTCCATACATATGCATTTATAGGTTGGTCTCTTTTGGACAATCGTTGCGCCTCACTCCCTCTGCTCGCCATAGATGCATGCTCCAGCCCACGCCAATATCTCTTAAAGGCAAAAACACATGCTCAATTGTCGGGACTTCTTCCATGCATTCTCACATGCATGCATATTGTCATACCGATCCGTCTCTCCCATGTCGTTGATCTTATGACTTATGTCTTCTTTCTTTTATCTCGATCATGTGCGCGTGCACACACACACATCCCACATATACATGTATACCTCTCACACATGCACGTTCAAGGTATCTATGTCTCCATACGTACTTAATTACCCTCAATCCTAACGCCACATCGAATCGTACTCCTCTTTTGTGCACATAACTTCCGCCTAGATGGGTAAAACACACACTCACACTTAACAATCTCCTTCTAGCTACCCCCCCGCCTCTCACTCTTCCCCTATATCCCTGAAACCAATAAGACCATCCCTTAGTTTAATTCCCGCCTACATGCACCATCGATATATAGTAGTCTTCCTCGGTGTCTCTCGAACAAACACGTTCTCTCGAAGTCGACTCCTCTCACGCACACACACCTTCTCTTCCCTCTCTACAGGCATTTTCTCTCTCGCACCCCATCGTTGGTGGCCTCTGCTATACACATCACCTCTCTATGATGAAAGCCATGCACACTTAAATTACATCCGCCACAGAGGAGCCCGCGACACACACACACACACGCACGCACCCCCCCCCCAACACACACACACTAAGACTCCATCTCTCTCTCGCTCTCTCTCTCTCACACACACACGCAAGCACGCACGCCCCCCACACACACTAAGACTCCATCTCTC
>NC_041384.1:342066929-342094187 GCF_002162155.2 Triticum dicoccoides
ATCTCTCTCCCTCTCTCTCTCACACACACAAAATAAGACTCCATCTCTCTCTCTCCTCTCTCTCTCTCTTTCACACACACACACTAAGACTCCATCTCACACACACATGCTCTAGGCGGAGCATTTGTTCCTACCACCCTTCATCCAACCTTACCCGTATGAAAAACAATCACCTTTATTTACTAGCATAACATGGACAAATTCAACTTTACTTTAGTAGTCAGCAAACTTATCATCTGTACCCTTATAAAAAAACGAGTTGGTGGCGATGGTGTGCCTGCCATCTTGTAATACAGACCGTATGATCTATATCTGAGGATAGAAAGTAAACTATGATAATTTTACAAAAGATACCGGCACCTCTCTCCACATCATTATCTCTCGCAACCTCATTGCTCAGCAATTAAAAAAGAAATAAGTCCCTGGAACAATCTAGCATGCATGGTGGCCGCTGCTGCCTGCCGGGGCCGTCCATCCCCATGCCTCCGCCCATTCCGACCACCAGTCACCACCACGCTCCACTCCTCCTCGCCTTATCTCTCATCCTTCATTTTTTCGATGACATTCTCGAGATACCAGTTTTTCGATAAAATTCTTGAGATATCACTAATTTTTACACATGGGATTACTCCTGCATGGGTCAATCACAACAGGTGTTCTATAAAAAAATGCATATTGATGTTCCGTGCAATGCACGAGAATCTTGCTTGTAATTATATAACGCAAATCACGAGCAGGAAGTGACATTTTTTTGACACAACCACGTTAACATGGCCACGTAAATCACTAGCTAAACTAAATACCATAATACTTATATCCCGATGCAAAAGTTTGAGTACATGTCCAAAGAGTAGAGTCACACACACGCACTCTGTCTCTCAGAATCTCTCACACACATACACCAATTACGTGAGGCCCACTTAAGCAGACACGTATATTACAATTTGTGCACCCGCGGGTACACGTGATGTTGTGCATTTATTTAAGCCGGAAGGCGAACCCAAACAGTAGTTGCATTCATTCCCCTCCCGCCACCTCTTCTCTGGTCGCCGTCGCCCGGTAGCCATGGGCCGGCCGAAGGTAACAACATATGCCATACTCCCGCCGGAGCGGCGCTTTAATATGGAAATTTTAGTGGTCATGCATGCATCTTTTTGTGCTAGCTCTCCTATATAAGGGTTGACCGGTCGCTTCCCGAGGACGTGCACGGGCGGTGGAAGAGGAAGGAGAAGGGAAGCGGGCTATGGATTAACGTTTTTTACGACAATTTATTAGGAAACTGGGTGCAATAATTGAGTAGTTTTGCAAACTACCAGTACTACACCTGAAACGGTTCAAAACCTATACTCCCTTGCCAGCGCGCCCTTCCCGCGTGAAACGGTCAGCGTCCCCCTGGAGCGTCAGTGCCGCATTAATGCCCGGCCTGAGCGGAGGCGACCTCTCACTGGCACCGGCTTTGAAGTGGCATGACGGCCGAGAGAGCGCCGCTTCCCGGTGCACGCGACTGCTCCGCGTCGAGACTGGCCATAGGCCCTGTTTGGATCCATGGGTTAGAGTTAGTTTGAGCTAGTTGGGGCTCAAATAGCCCTAAACTATCCAAAAAAACTAGTTGGGCTTAAATTGGAGCAAGTTGCACCGAACCCACCAAAAAAACTATCCCACCCAAGAGGTGCTAATTGGAGATAGTTCTCATTGGGACCACTAAAAAATCACTTCTCTCTCTCCATGAAGTGCATTTATTGTCAATCTAACCCTGTCACCCAAACACCTCTTTAGCTACAGTTAGTTCAGGGTTAGTCATGAGTTAGTCTAACCTCTACCTAAGTTAGAGTATCAAACAGGAGCAGTATAGGACATGCAAGTTGCTCAAAGCATATAGGCAAATTCGTACGTGAAATAATTTTTTTTCTTTTTGAAAACGGAACATGAAAGGATTTTTTTTAGAATGCTCTTGGCATGTCGCTAACATGTGATAGTTAAACGACCTCAATAGACCGCAGAAATGCCAGCCCGCTGCACTTTGATAGAGACGAGGAGGGAGAAGCGATACAGGCTGCTGGATTACTAGAGATAGGTGTCGCACAGAAGCCAAGAAATATGGTGATAGCATGGGTTAGCCATGTACTAGTATGATACTACACTGGGCTGCCGTGTTTCGTACTCTTCAAGTCCAATGTGGAGATGAGTGGTTAATTTTATATTGCTGAATAATATTAAATATTATGAGTGCAGACGCTCCACCACGAGGTTCCTTGCTCCTTCTCGGTCGTCTAGAATCTATGTTCTTCCACTCTATTTTTTACGTGAGCTTTGTTCATCCTTTTGCCAACATGCGAGACATCTAGCATCAAGGTGCACGTGTTATGCAAGGATCATTCCATCTATATGAAGAACACGTGGGACTGGAACTACGAGACGAACATGTACCCAGGAGTGGATGTAGGAACCTGAGTAATGTAGCGCAGTATGTGAAGTAGAAAGGCACAAATGGTATGAACATGCGTGGCATATAGGGTGTGTTTGGTTGCGTTCTCGTCTTAGCATAGTTGTTCCCTCTTCATGCATGCTCAACTCAACACCCCTCTTCATGCATGCTCTCTTCATGCATGCTTCTAGTGTATTTGTGCTAAACTAGTGTGGACTCATGCACTCTCCATACACTCTACCAAACACCGAAAAGTAGGTCGAGAAGGGAACTCTTGGGCGGCATTTGTCTCTTACTACGTACTACCACTAAATGTTGTACGTGCAATGCACGGTGATGTTATGGAGTACGTGCCTAAGTACTCTACTACTATATTAGTTGGAGGCACATATTAACTTTTATATTTGTTTACGTGTATGCCCCGAGACCTTCCAACTAGATGTGTCTTTGTCTCCAGGTCGTACTTTGTATCGTTCATACCACTAAGTACTACTACGTGTGGTCTCCGACCCAGAAGTGGAAGAAGTGGAGACGCTCTACCACGCTGTTTTTACGCTGGGATCTACCACGCTATTCATGTCCCACTCCTTTCGCTGACGTGTGGGACATCCAACACGTGCCGTGTTTGGCACCCTTCGTCGTAGGAGTTGAAACGCTGGCATTCATCAAAAATAAAAAATAATTATAAATCGGCAGTGATACTATTTTTTTGCGAACCAATCAGCAGTGATACTATACCACGCGGTTTCCTTGCTCCTCGATATCGGAAAGAATACTTCCGTTCACCAACATGTGGGACGTCGACCATCCTGGTCCACTTGCCATGCATGCAGAACTCCAAGGGAGTCACCCAGGTCGTCGCGCCGCAGTAACAATGACTAATGAGCCGTCAAATCACAGGCCCACTTCCCACTTTGATGTTGCTTGGACGAAGGAACCATCATGACTTCGTTGAATTCCGCTTCTTGAAGAAAACTACTGTACCAGCAGTACTGCTAGCTATAGTAGTTACTCCAACAAAGGCCTCCTTTCGTTCCTAGGATAGGAATATGAAAATCATAGGAAGTGAGATGACATGCATCTCAATTCCAATAGAGAAAGAGATGCCATTTGATGCTTAGGATAGGAATTTTTTCACTTAGTCTAGGCTAATGTACTGGTAATTTTCTCTAAAAACTACAGTAGTAACTAGTAGTGCTGGTACAAGCTCGTACTCAGACACACACACTAACTAACTAACTACTAGTACTACTACTTCTCACATGCTGGCCAGACGCCGTCGTTCTCCTTCCCAGCTTTGTCGGCGACACCCCACCGTGCTTGGATATCCGCTGACCTCTCCGCAGCAGCGCGTGCGTCCTTTTCTTTCTTGCGGCGGCGGGCCTCTCTTTTCTTGAGTGCTTTCTAACTTTTCTGCTCCCTCTGTGCGGCTTTAGCCGCCTCTTGCTCTACAGCCCATTCGGCCTTGGCATCTTCAAATTCCTCCCACATAGTTGTGAGGTCACGAGCGGCGATGAACTCGGTACGGCAGGATGCCATCGCTTCCCTACCATGTTGTGTGCGGTCGTGGGTGGCGAGGAACTCGGCGCGGCGGGATGCCATCGCTGCCTTACCGGTTAGTGTGCGGCACGGTGGCATGAACGACGCTTGCTGAGAGCTCTGGGGTAGAGTGGCCGGACAACCTGTAGTGCATTGGTTTGTCAAGAGCTCAAGGACAGAAGACGAAGCAAATTTGGATTCCCCTTCAATCCTGGTCATTTATTACTGAGTAAAATGCATTGGCGGTCATCGAACTTGTCTTGATAGCTCACTTTGATCATTGTATACGAGATATGGTGATTATACGGTCACTAGCTCAGCGTATAGCTCCTTATTTGTCTGGTTGACCAGTCAAACAGTCTGCATGCGCCTCATCAGCTCGTGTTCTTTATCTATCTACGCGGGCCTACCTGTCAATGGAGAAAGAAATACTGTAAAAAACCAAAATTATGCTAGAGTTTGGACCGCTTTCGGAGCCCGCTCTCACCGCCCTGGCCCCTCAAGACGCCAGCTACCCGCCGCATGCATGCATAGCAAGTAGTACTCCTTATGTGGAGGAGAGAGAGGCATTGACAAGGAGTGGGCTCTGCAAGAGCCCGTCTCTACACGTGCTCCTAGGTATAAAAATAATAATTCCAAAAAAGGCATAAAAACAATTGTGTCTTAAAAAAGGAAAGCTAAAAAACATTTGAGAGGAAATAGATAGAGAGAAAGTGAGAAAAAGTTGTAACCTGGGCATTACATGAGGAAGGAGGGAGTGGTGCACATGCCAAGTTCACTGGGCTGCCGTGTTTCACACTCCTCTATCGTAACAGTGGAGACAATAGCTTTCATCAAAAATAAACAATGAATACTCGTTGCTCGTCCTCTATATCGGAAAGAATACTTTCGTTCGCCGACATGTGGGACGTCGACCATCTTGGTCCACCTGCCATGCACAAAATTATCCTGGTCTACCCCGGTCATATCGCAGGCCCAACCTTTCCCACTGTAGGTTGTTCGGACGAAGGAACCATCATGACTTCGTTGAATTCCGCTTCTTCAAGAAAACTTATTATACCCGCAATACTGCTACCACACGCGAAGACTGGACGACACTGTACCACGTCATATCACTGAAACCCACTAGGGGAAACTAGCCCACCTACGTCATCTATTTTGGAACGGAGGGAGTACGTCTCTACACTGCTATGATTTTGTGTTGCACGTCATATCACTGAAACCCACTAGGTCATCGATCGCCAAGCCTACAATTTTAGGAGCTAGGGCTATTGGTCGATCGACGAGGGATAAGTATAAGTGTACCACGAGCTCATCAGCCCCAACGTTTCTCTTCGGTGAGTGTTTTGCAAGTACTATAGCTCCGATAGTAGCTAGCCTACTAACACCAAGAATCATCAAACAAGCCCTGCTGATATGATAAACAGTTCAAACTTACAGCTAATCATGCCATATATTACATCAAAAGCTGATGAGGATACATCTGTTTCCATAACTCGGAGAGGGTTCACATGATTCATCGCATGATTCACTATCAAAAAAAGTAGCAAGATCCGCCCACACAAGACAGTGCACTAGCCCTAAGATGGTTTGATAACACGCATCGTTCTGGTAATTAAACACAGGGCAATGCAAACTACCCTGAAGGATTAGCCCGACCAACTATTTCTTGTCATCGATCTCTCGGGCAATGACCACAGCACGGACAGCGGCATGGGAATCAATTTCTGGGGCGATGTCCACAGGACTGACCGCGACATCGAAATCGATCTCTGCGGCGATGTCCACAGGATGGACAGCAGCATCAGAATCGATCTCTGGGGCGATGCCAACAGGACGGGCCACGACATCGGAATCATCAAGGACGTCCACCGGCACCTGCACAACCCTAACATATTAGCAAGCACAATGCAAATAATCAAAAATCACAACTATGATAATAAGCCATTATTTTTTACCTTGTGCAGCTCACCGGGGGATCTCATCCCTCCGGGGGCCATCTCCTCATCCTCGACGGCGGCCATCCCCTTGCCAGGGGAATACTGCTTCTCAACGGCGACTATCTCCTCAAACTCGGTCTTGAGCCTCACATAGGTGGCAATCAGAGTTCCTAGGGTAGGCACGGTGGGGCCCTTTCTGTTCTTCCAACTTCCTTTGAGGAGTTCATCCGCCAACGTCCTCAACTCTTTGGCCAATGCTTGTTTCTTGGAGTTCTTCGTCTCCATGGGTTGGCCCGCCAACATGGTCAACTCATTGGTCGGTGCTCGCTTCCTGGAGATCGCTGTCTCCAGTGGGTTGTCTGCCAGCAACTCTTTGCCTAGTGCTCCAGGATCCATCAATGAACTGACAAACAAAAAGCAATCGAAAGGAAACCACAATCGCAATGAAAACGGGAAAAGAATAGAATGTGAGAATCGGTCGGTGCTTCGCAAAAAGAAGATTCTTGGAATGAAAATATAGCAGCATAACTGATTCGCCCACCTTTCCTTCATTGGTACAGAAGAAAACTGGCAGAAGTGAGTAGCCTGGAGTGAGGTTTTCTTCAAGAAAGGGAAGAAAGGGCTTGAACGAGTGTTCTAGTGAAATGATGGTTGCTTCGTCCAGTCCAACATGGAGGCCACCTTACCACTGCTGGTAAAGGTGTGGGTTTTGTGATATGACGGGTCATGACGGCCACACCAGGGTTACAGGTGAGTCTCGACTGTAGCACCTCGCTGTGATTTGGTGGATGGCACACGGGCCGGATGCTTTGAAATGTCCTGCATGTAGATAGAGCGGCTAGTCATATAGGAGTGCTCAATATTGTGCACTACGACCAAGGCGGAGAGGAAAACGAGAGAACTACGTAATTAATGCATGAGTGTCAGGACCCCGATTCTAAGTCACACCGATCTAGCCTGTAACACCTCATATCACTTTGCGGCCTCACACATGGTATTCCCACGGGTGTCGCCTTACCATGGCCCAGGACCGTTTGCACCTTTTGGCTCACGTATATGATAGTTTCGCTAGCATCCATATGACAGAAAACCCGGGCCGACATGACTAGTCGTGAACCCATAGTGGCACTAAATTACGGGGACAGACATACATGAATCAACATCGAGCATGTCGGTCAGCAGCGTGCGAATCCGAGCTATAGCACTGGGCTAACAGGACTCCGGTGAACCGGGCTGTAGCAGGCTAGGCAGGACTCCGGATGTCACCGCGTGACATTTCCCCGAAGGGACAGACATAGGAACAAAGTGAATCACATGCCGGCCAGTCAAGTGTTCCGGAGCACTAGTGCTAGGCTAGCAGGACTTCGGTGAACCGGGCTGTAGCGGACTACTATGGCTCATGGAAGCACAAGACTACATTTCCCCATAAGAGAGGCTACCAAAGATAAACAACTAGGTTGTCGGATCCCACACATACCAAGCATTTCAATCATACACACAATATGCTCGATATGTGTAAATACAACATGGCATCACAACAAAACTCTATGACTCAAAGTATTTATTCATTAGGCTCTGAGGAGCCAAGTATTACAAACATGGGTCTCATGACCCAACATACAGAGCATACAAGCAACAAGCACATGCGGAAGCTTAACTTGTCTGAGTACAGACAACTACAAATGAAGAAGGCTGAGAAGCCTGACTATCTACAAGACCCTCCCAAGGGTACAAGATCGTAGCTGAGGTATCAAGCTAAATGTCGAAGTCCACGCGGAACTACTAGCGAGACCGAAGTCTCTCTACAAAACATAAAATAGGCAAACTAGAGTACAAATGTACCCAGCAAGACTTACATCAGAACTATCTACATATGCATCAGTATCAACAAAAGGGGTGGTGGAGTTTAACTGCAGCAAGCCAGCTTTGACTAAGTGTGGCAGGACCCCGACTCAATGCCACATCGATCTAGCATGTAACACCTCATATCACTTTGCGGCCTCACGCACGGTATTCCCACGGGTGTCGCCTTACCTTAGCCCGGGACCGTTTGCGCCTTTTGGCACACGTATATGACAGTGTCGCTAGCATCCATATGATAAGGAGCCCGGGCTGACATGGCTAGTCGTAAACCCAAAGTGGCACAGACTTACAGGGACAGGCATCCATGACCCAGCATCGAACGTGTCGGTCATCAGCGAGTGAATCCAGGCTGTAGCACTGGGCTAGCAGGACTCCGGTGAACCGGGCTGTAGCAGGCTAACAGGACTCCGGTATTCATCGCGTGACATTTCCCCGAAGGGACAGACACAGGAACGAAGAAGGACACATGCCGGCCAGCCTAAGTGTTCCGGAGCGGTAGCGAGCTACCATGGCTCGGTGGAAACACTAGGAGACATTTCCCGGTAAGAGAGGCTACTAAAGATAAACAACTAGATGGTCAGATCCCACACATACCAAGCATTTCAATAACATACACACAATATGCTCGATATGTGCAAATACAACATGGCATCACAACATGACTCTATGACTCAAGTAATTTATCAATAGGCTCCGAGGAGCGAGATATTACAAACATGGGTCTCATGACCCAACATTCAGAGCATACAAACAAAGCACAAGCGGAAGCTATCATGTCTGAGTACAGACATCTATAAATGAAAAAGGCTGAGAAGCCTGACTATCTACCAAATTCTGCCGAGGCACAAGATCGTAGCTGAGGTAACAAGCTAAACGTCGAAGACCACGCGGAAATACTAGTGAGACTGAAGTCTCTCTGCAAAAACATAAAATAGGCAAACGTGAGTACAAATGTACCCAGCAAGACTTACATCAGAACTATCTACATATGCATCATTATCAACAAAGGGATGGTGGGGTTTAACTGCAGCAAGCCAGCTTTGACTCGGTGGCTATCCTGAACTACGACTGCAAGTAACTCTTTTGAGGTGGCGCACACGAGTCCACATATTCACCATATCAATACACCACTATGGATCCGCTCCCGTCTCCCTACGAGAACGCCATCCATAGCACTCACGCTTATCTTGCGTATTTTAGAGTATCCACTTTCACTTGTCTATGAACTGATATAAGCAACCCAGAAGTCCTTTTCCGTGGACACGGCTATTCGAATAGATCATATTAACCCTGTAGGGGTGTACTTCTTCACACACGCTCTCACCACTTACCGCCGTTTACACGACATGTACTCGGCAACCTTCAAGCGGAAGCCCAACGTGGGTGTCGGCCACGGCCTTCCTAAACACTCGAGTCTCTAGTCCGGGTTTATCGCCTATTCGGGTTCCATCCATGAGGAGATCCGGCCGGAGTTTCGCTCACAGCCCCAAACGATGTGAACAGGGTTCCCGAGACACCAAACGGGCGCCCGATACACCGTGCCACGTGCCTACCGCATCACAGCCCACCCCTACAGTCAGCGCTGCCCACGGCCTCCAGCATACTACAAACACCAGAAACTACTTGCAACTCCTGGACAGAGGAGAAGGGTGATTAAGAAGCCGAGAGGGTCCATTGGTTTCGGGCCCAATGCATGGTAGTAGCTGAATCATGGATCACAAACACAGAACTCAGTTCCTGAGGACGGCTGCAATGAGACAACCCACCATGTACTCCTACATGGCCTCTCACCGCTACCTTTACCAAATCGTGTTCACACGCTTAGCTCACACACCGTAGGACATGTTCACACACCTCTGATTCATCCCGGATGAATCAGACCTGACTCGACTCTAAGCAGTAGTAGGCATGACAAACAAGCATGAATGAGTAGGCACAACAGGGCTCAACAACTCCTACTCATGCTAGTGGGTTTCATCTATTTACTGTGGCAATGACAGGTCATGCAAAGGATAAAGGGGTTCAACTACCGCAGCAGGTAACAGATGAATCGTTGTTGTCCTAATGCAGTAAAAGAGAGCAAGAGCGAGAGAGTGGGATTGTATCGGAATGAACAAGGGGGTTTTGCTTGCCTGGCACTTCTGAAGATAACATTGAGTCTTCATCAGTGTCAACGGTCACAACGTCGGAACATCCTCTACCGGGAGGGAACAGATACCGACAACAAAGAAGAAATACAATCAATGCAATGCACAATATGATGCATGCTCATGACATGGCAATATGAATGTGTTTTGAGCTAATGCAACTAGCAACAGATTAAATGAAGTTGGTTTGAATATAAGATTCAAATTCAAACTCCATATGTGATTATTCAGATGCCATTTATATGATTTGTGCTAAACAGCAGCTATAAGTTGTTCTAACATGCATGAAAATGGTACAGATGGATTCCTTGAATTTTTCTGATAATTTTTCATATATAAATTATTTAATTTGGAGTTACGGTTGAATTTCTATGAATTTTAGAAGTTTATACCATTTTCTGGATTTTCTGATTTATTTTAAATCCAGAAAATCATTTAGTGCGTCAGCATGACATCACCTTGACGTCATCAGGTCAACAGGGCAGGTTCAGGTCAAACCTGACCAGTGGGGTCCACTAGTCAGTGACTGGGGCTGATTAGTGTCGCTGACATGTGGGCCCAGTCAACAGCCACGTCAGCTTAGTCAAAGCTGACGCGTGGGCCCACTGATATTAGTTAAAACTAAACAGAAACTAATCTACGATTAATTAGATGGCGGGGCCCAGCTGTTAGTGTCACAGGGGTTAATTAGCAGGGTCATTAGCCCTAATTAAGCGTGCCACGTCGGCAGTCGCCGGAGTTTCGCCGGCGACGACCCAAAACGCGGCGGAGACGCACCGGGGTGGCTCGGGTTTCGTCTATACTGCACCGTTCGGTGCGCCCTTTGGCTCTACGGAGAGCTGGTGCGATGGCGCGTCAGATGGTCATGGTCTCCGGGCCTGGGGTGGCCGGAGTCGACGGCGGCGAGCTCGCTTGCGGCCGCCGGAACTCGGGTGAGACACGGGCGACCACTAGGGGGCACGAGAGGGCGAGCTGCGGCAGGCAACGGGCTCGTGGAGACGTTCTGAGCACGATGGTGCACTCGGGTGGGAGCTCCAGTGGCTCTGGCCACGACGGCGACGAGGCACGGCGGCGGCGAGCTTCGGCCGTGGTGGAAGATGGAGCTAGGGGACGAAATCAAGTGCGCGGAGTGAGGGGAAGAGAAGAGGAGCTCACGGGGAGTCGGACGAGACACTAAGTGGGCTCGGGGACGTCCTGTCGGCGGCGAATCGAACGGAGGCGATTGCCGGCCGTGGCGATGAAGATGGCGGTGATGGCGTGGCTACAGGGCACCCGGCGTCGCATGCGTCGTGGTGGAGCTTCATGGGTTCGGGACGGAGCTCCTGAGCTCATTGGAAGGGCGAGGGGTGGCCGGTGGCTATGGATGCGACGGTGGCGCCCTCCGATGGCTCTCGGTGGTGCTCCAAATTGAGAGAGGGAGAGAGCCAGAGCGAGCAGAGAGAGGAATAGCGGTCGGGGACGACTCCGTGGCGTCGCTAGAGGGCTCGGAGAGGAAGCAGGAGGTGGCCAGGGGAAGCAGGAGGTGGCGCGCGCGGCGGCGTCGCGGTGTTTGTCCTCCTGGCAGGGAGGAAGACGACAGGGGGGGGGTGGAGATGGGCTGGGCTGGCCAGGTGGGCCTGGTGGGCTGCAGAGGTAAGTCCAGGTAAGGTTTCTCTCCTCTGTCTTTTGTTTCTATTTCAGTTCTGTTTTTCTTTATTTAATTCTTTTGCCACTGTTTTGAAATAAAATAATAATTCAAACAATGCCAAAGCTCCTCTGAATATTTTTATTTTGCTAGATGGACTTTTCCAAAAGCTTATAAAATATTCCAGGGGTATTTGAAATTATATTCTAATTATATGAATATAATTCAAATTCAAATAGCTAATGAATTAAATTCAAAGTCCCAAAATAAATCCTTAAAAATGTTCAATATTTTGGTTGGGACCAGAACCCTTACCAAAAATTATCAAACATTTAGGAAAAGCATTTTGGAGCAATGAATGAGATTTCTAGGGTTTTTGCCCCTCTTTTATTTAAGTTTTTGAGGCTTCCAAAATTCCTCAGCTCAAGTTTCGAAAATATAGACATGATGCGCACATGAAGCTAGCCTAGAGCACTACCAGCAGCTAGGGATGTGACAAAGTGGCTAACCTGAACTACGACTGCAAGTAACTCTTTTGAGGTGGCGCACACGAGTCCACAAATTCACCATACCAATACACCACTATGGATCTGCTCCCGTCTCCCTGCAAGAACGCCATCCATAGCACTCACGCTTATCTTGCAAGTTTTAGAGTATCCACTTTCACTTGTCTATGAACTATGCAAGGGGTCCAAGTTTCCATATTCGAGGAATCCGGTTATTCGAATAGATAAAGATAACCCTGCAGGGGTGTACTTCTTCACACACGCTCTCTCCACTTACCACCATGTACATGTTGTGTATCTTGGCAACCTTCAAGCGGAAGCCTGGGGAGGGAGTCGGCCACGACCTGACTAACCAACAAGTCTCTAGTCCAGGTTTATCGCCTATTCGGGTTCCATCCGCAAGGAGATCCGGCCGGGGTGTCGCTCACGGCCCCAAACGATGTGAGCAGGGTTCCCAAGCCCACCATCCGGGTGCCACTTGGTACACCGTGCCACTGTGCCTTGTGTGTCCCAAGCCCACATGTACCGGGTGCCACTTGGTAGACTACTAACACTACCTACAAACACCAGAAACTCGTTGCAACTCCTGGACAGAGATCGAGTTGATTAATAAGTCGAGAGGGGTCGAGTTACCGGAACCCCATGTGTGGTAGTAACTGTTCATGGATCACAAACACAGAACTCGGTTCCTGAGGACGGCTACAATGAGACAACCCACCATGTACTCCTACATGGCCTCTCACCGCTACCTTTACCAAATCGTGTTCACACACTTAGCTCTCAATAGTAGGACATGTTCACCACTTTCTAATTCATCCCCGATGAATCAGACCTGACTCAACTCTAAGCAGTAGCAGGCATGACAAATAAGCATGAATGAGTAGGCACATCAGGGCTCAAACAACTCCTACTCATGCTAGTGTGTTTCATCTATTTACTGTGGCAATGACAGGTCATGCAGAGGAAAGGGCTTCAACTACCGCAACATGTAACAGTTGAATCGTTGTTGTCCTAATGCAGTAAAAGAGAGCAGGAGCGAGAGAGTGGGATTGTATCGGAATGAACAAGGGGGTTTTGCTTGCCTGGCACTTCTGAAGATAGTATAGCTCTTCATCGGTGTCAATGATCACATCGACGAAACATACGTCTACCGAGGGAGGGACAATCACCGGCAAACACAGAAAGAACATAATCAATGCAATGCAACAATATGATGCATGATCATGACATGGTAAAATGAGTGTGTTGGGCTAACGCAACTACAACGACATGGGTTTGAGCTATTTTGAACCAAAGATTCAAAGTTCAAACTCATTTGTGATCTTAAATAGTGCTTTATCATGTTTTGCACTAAACAGCAAGTTAACTTGTTTAAACATCCATGAAACCAGTACAGATGGATAGATTGGATTTTTCTAATAATTTTTCATATATTACTTATTTCATTCTGAGCTACGATTGAATTTCTATGAATTTTAGAAGTTAGCACTATTTTCTGGAGTATTCTGAATTTGTTTTAATACAGAAATTCCTTTACTGCGTCAGCATGACAACAATACGACGTCAGCAGGTCAACCAGGGCTGACCAGGGTCAAACCTAACACGTGGGGTCCACATGTCATAGTCTCAGTTATAATTAGTGATTTTAGTTAAACCTAACCAAAATTGTTAGAGGGGCTAGGCCCACCAGTCAGTGGCTGTGGGTGTTAATTAGAGCCTAAACTAATTGTTGCCACGTCAGCTAAACGGGGTTTCATCGCCGGCGACCTCATCCGACGGCGGAGGCATGTTGGAAACGCTGCTCCTGTAGCGGTTCGATGCGCCTAGGGTACCAGTGGAGAGCTCAAGCTCGTGCGCGACTAGGGGAGGCCTCTGGAGGCGGTGGGGTGGCCGGGAACGACGACCACAGCGCCTTTGGCGGCGGCCGGAGCTCGGGCCAGCACGGTTGCGGTGGCTGCAGCGCATTAGCCAGAGAATAGAGGCGCGTCGGGACCCTGGGGACCTGGAGAGCACGCAGGAGCTATTGGAGTGAGCGGAAGAGCTCCCGGCGTGAGGTTAGCCGGCCATGGCGATGGCCGGAGCTTGGTGCTTGCGGGGATGGCAGCTATGGCACTAGAACGAGCAAGGGAGGAGGGGGGAAACGATGGAGTCCTCACAGCGTAGTTGTTTAGCAGCTCAGACGGCTCGGGGAGGCCCTCTTCGACGCGAATCGACGACGACGATCTCCGGCGCCCGACGATGAACACGACGACGTCGGCGATGTTGCGGGGCTCCCTGGCTTGCGTGAGTAGGTGCGGAGCTTCAGGACGACGTGGCAGCGATGAGGGATACGTCTGGGAGGCGAGGCCGTGGCTCAGGGCACGGCAACAGTGAGCGGCGGCGACGGGCACGCTCGGTGGTGGGGAAGAGAGCAAGACAGGGGAGGGGAGAGAGAGCAGCGAGTGAGGGAGAGGAGAGAGGGGTCTCGGGGCGTCTCTAGATGCAGATTAGGACGAAGGAGCGGCCTCCAGCGCGAAGCAGGAGGTGGTGGGCTCCGCGGGTGCGCGTGCGTGTTCGCTTCTGCCTACTGGCAGGAGGAAGACGGTGAGCGAGGAGGTAAGTGGGCTGGGCCGCACAGCTGGGCCGGCAATAGTAGCAGGCCGCGCAGGTAGGTTGAGGTAAGTTCTGCTCTGTTTTACTTTTATTCTGTTTTCTATTTATTTATTCATTTTGCCACTGATTCAAATTCAAAAGTAAATCAAAGCAGGGAAAACCTTCTGAATATTTGAATGTTGCCATTATGGACTTTTCTGAAGGCACATAAATAATTTTAGGGCCTTTTGAAATGTATTCTATATAAAATGAATATAATCCAAAAGTCAAATACTTATTGATTTAATTTCAAAGGCCCAAAATAAATATCCCTGAGACTCCAAAAATATTGGTTTGAAATTTTGCCTCTTGCCAATATTTTATAGCTTAACAGGAACATTTTCTTGGGTTATTTGAAGCAATTTTTAATGTTGATCTTTCTTTTAGAAATGATCTCTGAGGTTTCCCACTTTCCCCAATTCACATTTCAAAATTTTAAACGTGATGCAAGCAAGATGCAAACACTAGGCAACACTAGAAGCTTCGGATGTGACAACTCGCCCCCACTAAACAAGAATCTTGTCCCGAGATTCGATACATGAGGTCAGAAGACAAAGGGGACACGGAACTGACACAGTCTTCATGATCCATTGCTTCATATTGATCTTGACGTCTTTGCCTTTGAGATCTTGACCCAACACAGTGACGACAGAAGGGAACTCTACAGAAAGCGATCTCCTCGAAGATCGAGCACTCAAGATCAACTCATGGAGTGAGACATAGGAACATCTCTTGAGCTGGAACACCACACATATCTAGAGGGATGGAAACCAAGAGATGATGAAGGTTCAATTTGGTAGGAAACAACTCCACGCTCAAGTAGATGGTGAGTAAGTGTCAAAGTAGTGAGGAGATAAGTTGTCGAGATTCCATAACGGGGCACCTCGGAAAGGTGACTCTTAGAATTATTCCCTTAAGTGGCAAAAAGAATTACTTTTGATACAGAGATCATGGAAACTCTCTATACCAGCCTAAGGAAAAACACAATTGATCATTTGAATGAATTCGAAGAATGGCATACTCGGACTAGAATGGATGATGTGGACTACCTTGTTGAAGACAACGCAATGGATGATTTTTGCTTATCATCAGAAATGGATGGGACTCATGGTAAGTCCACTTTTGAAGATGATATTGGACAGCAACTACCGAGAAGGGCAGCCCATGGGGAATTGGCACAATGGCGGTGCAAGCTGGGAACAAAATGCAACTGTTGGGAATGTTCCAACCATCATATCTGCCTGAGATTCAGATCCGATTAGTGATAGGATACTTCAGACTCAGCATGTCTAAAAAGAAAGTTTGCAACACAAGTCGATGAGATGGCGTTGAAAGATTCTCGGGAAATGAACTTTGATAGCAAGCTCCAAAACATGAGCTGGTTCTGCTACAACCCTATGAACATGATGTCCAAGACAAGCATGATCACATAGTAGTCTTATAGTAAAACACTACCGGGTTCAGTTGGGAAACCATCATTGAAATAACGAAGTCTTGTGCATGTTCGTCTGGGCCCTTCAGGAATAACACTTGAACTTCTTATCCTTGAACAAATCAATCAGTGGCTTGGTGTGCTAGGGATACACATAGAATGAAGGTTGAAAGTCTCCAAACCACAGAATACCTCGCACATATGCATGACTGGCTTGGGATGATTCTGGAGGATGAAAAATAACTTTCTCGAATCCATGGTGGCAACTTGCATCAGATGCACATGAACTCAGGGGAAGTCACTTCTTTCACCATAACATATCCTTCATGAGCTAGCATGAAGAAAATGCTTTCAAAATTTTCCAACACTAACTTAGATGTTCAATATGAATCATGGACAAGATGAAAATATTGTCAATGGGCTGAACAACAATCCATCCAGCCTTCCATATAGATGGAATTCCACAATTTAGTGAACACGGTGATAGGCTTGGTTAGACCAAAGGATATAACGCTGTATGCTCGAGGAAAAAACCACGAGTAAGACAACATTACGAACATCGTTGGTACTGATTTGATTTGACGATAGCCCACACTCAAATCAAAATTTGGACAAGACAATAGATCCAACAATTGGTCACGAAGAGCAATCGATGAAAGATGTCTTCCTTTAATACACACACACAAATAGATATCCCTTAACATGAACTAAGTCAGACAAGCTTTTATCTTCCAACTCTCCAAGTTGTTGTTTAGCCTATCCAACTAGCTCAGGGGTATACAACACAGATTCTTGGAGAAGGAGAGGTTTATAAGAAAACCAACTTGATCGCGAGCTCAACATAACGGCTAGGGGACAACCTGGTGATACTTCCGAGAGTATATTTAGAAAATCACGAACCACCGATATGTTATTAAGCTCGGGAGCATTAAGGCAAGAATGATGTGATCAAAAGAGCGAGGGATTGACATAATCCAAACTCATTGATCGAGGAGTGCACCAGGAAAATGGACTAGGTAGCACAATCTATCTTAGAATGATGATTCAAGAACCAACGTGCTAAAAATGAAATTATTGTTCTTTAACTACCAAGCAATGAGGTTGCTAGGAGTATTGATTTCACACATCATAGTTCACTTGTCGGCATTCCTGTTACAACAACACGTGATCGAGGAATGGATAATGATGGCGACAAGTATCACTTCGTCAAGAATTCATAAGAGGTGGTGCAATTCTCAGGGCAATCCTGACATAAAGGGATATTACTCCGAGGTAGAGCACAACAAAAGCTGGATTGGCATTTTGATCTGCGGAATACAACTACTTTGACCAGTCCAAGAAATGGATGAGGTACTTGAGTTTGTTTCTCCTAGTCATTCTGGAATAGAATGGCTTGATGGACCACAAGAATAATAGACATCGATGAACACGAATGCACAACTATTCCTGACTATCAAGTGATAGACTAGGGTCGGAATACAGCCGAGGAGGGTCAACTCAAGGAACGTATAACCTTCTGAGTTGTGGATGCATAGATTAGTTGTGGATGCATAGATTAATAACGCTGCGTCTTCACTCTTCTGGCCTGCTTACTGCTTCTGTTGCACCCCCAGCCCTGGTTGTTGCTGCTGCTGTTTTCAATGTACAATCAGTAGTATATTTCGTCGGTTGGTTGAATAAATGTGTTGTTTGAACGACAAGCACAATGTTTTGGAAGTCGTTGCACCGTTCGATCATTTAGTGCCCCGTACCGTACGTAGCGCATACTATTTATCATACAGAACACATTTTTTTTGAAACTCGGAACACATTTTCCACTTGTTGATAACATGCAGCCCACTGATGAAGCACTACAAAAAAATACACTTCTGTGATGATACGTGTTTGTCATACTAGGTCGCTTTTTTTTGTCATGCATGTACATCCATGACAAATTTATGGCAGAATCAAGATAGTCATACATGTGCTTTCGTAGAAGTGTTCCATGACATTACCAAAATTATCATCACGGAAGTGTCCACTTCCATGACGATAAATCACGCATCCCAGAAGTGCTTTTGTCAAGGGTGACCGACACGTGGCATCCACCGTAACGGAACACCGTTAAGCCATCGGGTCGGGTTTTGGATCCGATAACCCGTTAACAACCCCGACCAATGGGGATTTTCCATGTGTAAAATCATCATTGGCTAGAGGAAACACGTGTCGGCTCATCATCGGGACAGATGTCATCCACTCATTGGACAGAAGGCGCCTATGATACGTCGACACATGGCACGACCCAAAAAGTTTAAATGGGCAGGCCAAACTAAAGGCCCACAAGATTTTGCGGACCATAATGGGCCGGCCTAGCTAAAGGCCCATGAGATTTTGCGGACCATAATGGGCTGGCCCAGCTAAAGGCCCACAAGATTTCACGAGCCATAATGGGCCGGCCCAGGTAAAGGCCCACAAGATTTTCGTGTGCCATAATAGGCCGGCCCAGGTAAAGGCCCACGGTGACTCTAGCCCATAATGAACAGTAATTTTCTTTATACTCGTTAACAGCCCGTGATTTACATGGGCCATTTCCAGCCCATGTTAGCTTTCAGCCTATTGACGGCCCATACGTTCTTGGGCTCCTTTTCGGCCCTCGATTACTTCCGGCCCGTTACTGGCATGTTCCCCTAATGGGCCAAATTCGGCCCATGGCAAGAGTCGGTCCATTACTGGCCTGTTCCACTAATGGGCCAAATTCGGCCCATGGCAAGAGTCGGCCCGTTACTGGCCTGTTACCCTAATGGGCCAAATTTGGCCCGTTTCTGGCCTGTTAACCCGTTGCGTCGTTTCCAGCCTGTCCTATATTCTGGCCCATTAACGACCCGTTATGCATGTGACAGAATTAAGCCTTTGCTGTCCTATGGCCTGTTAACGGCCTGTTACCATGCTGGGCTGATACCAATTACGCCCGATTATGGCCCATGTAGACCCATTTATCCGACGGCCCGAGGCCCACCGATTACAGGCCCATTTATCGACGGCCCGTAGGAGACCCATGGATCCTACGGCCCGTATATGGCCCATGGTAGTTGCGGCCACTAGCAAACTAGGGAAAAAGAAGACTAAGAAATAAATAAGGCCGAAACTAACGCTAGGCTATTAAGGCGATTGCACAGATTACATCCACTCGGCATCAAAGATCGCCACCAGTGCAAATTTAGGGAACACCCTACACTATACAAAAATGGCTTGTTGTTTTCTTTAGGCGGTGGCTGCATGTTAAGAATAAATTTTGTATCGCACCAAAACAAATTAGAACTATATAACAAAAGGGAGGTTGGCATAAAACTTAACAGTCTAGCAGATAAATGCAGCACCAGAAGTTCAGAAGCTCAGTTCATTTAACCTGACTGTTACGTTTTCATGTTGTATTGTCCGATGGAGAACCATAACCCTCGCCTTCATTTCCCCTGGGCTCCTGAACAACATAGCAAATGTCTGATAGTCTGGTTTCAAAACCATGCATATCTTGACGACATTGAGCAATGTTTCTCCTTGTTTCACAAAGGGTCGCTGTTAGGGAATGGACTTGTGTCTGGAGCACAGATACAACATTGCTTTGAACTTGCATATTTTGATCATGAGGCAGTTTGGACGATATTGCCTTAACAACCAACCCAGTATTACGCAGGAACGTGCTTTTGGCAGTGTTAGTGGACAGGTACTGACCCACTGCAGCAAGAGCTAACATAGCGGTTATAGTTGCCTCGCCACCTTCAGAAGGTGCCGGTTCCACCATTTTTTCCATAGCTCGCTGAAAAGTTGAGGTTTTACATTAGTAGTACCAGAACAAAAGATATTAAGGAGGCAGCAAAACCAAACAAAATAGCTTTGGTCTATATACAGAACTTATTCTGGTGAACCCATGTAAAACATTAGTTGTATTTTATTGCAAAGTACATAATAAAACCAGGTTCCAAACATATGACCATGTACCATCGCTAATGTATTGTCTATTTCTTCACATTGTATTGAGGGCTAAGGATAAAGAGACGAAGTTTATAATACGGTAAGCATAGTATGACGTCATTCATATCACAAAACAACTAAGAACAGACAAACATGCAATTGTAACGTTGTGTGGGCAAGTCCAGCACAGAACTAGATTACAGGTCAAGATCAAAGGAACATCACTCCTCACTTTTAAACCTTGTAAGGTGCAATGATACACTAAGACAATTGTGTATAAAATTGAAAAGAGTAATGGACATTGGCTGCAAACCATGCAGTTCAAGGCACAAGTCAGAGTAAGTAGTAGTTAAAAGGCATGAGGATTAAGGACTTAAAACAGCGACTTTGACTCGTGTAGTCATGCCCTTCTTCTTGATGGTGTGATAGTCCTTGAAGATTTCCACAACATTTGGTTCAGGTACTTTTTGGTCCTTGCGGTCTTTCCTCTGCATTTGGAACAAGTCAATATAGATCTGATAATATGGTACAGCGAAAAGAGTGAAACAGTAGCTAATTACAAGAGCCTCGCAGTGTGCAATATAGCTACGAGATCCTGTCGTGTGTTGGAATTTCACTTTCGTACGGTTGGCCTTGTTCTTTGAACAGTTCACCTACAAGAAGATAGATTTGTGTGGCACATGCGTAAATAGGACTTCAACAAGTGATCTGATGACATATATATAATGTACCTGATACTTCGGATCAGACCAGTGTTTAACGAGGCCTCTCGAGTCTTCATCAGATATATTTTCCACTTGAGATGTTTGGGCAAGTTCACTGTTAGCCTTGCCTTCAAAGTGAGTTTTCCTCAAGTTATACCGATACTGTCGCATGGCAGACTTGAAAACATGGGTGCAAGCTTGTCTGGTTGCATCATCTTGGCTATCCAACTTGAACCTCATCTGTTGAAAATTATGGGAGTCTCATTATCAGCAACCTAGAAAGTATTGGACAGAGCAAGACGATATTACTAGTTTCCATACATAACCATACTTACAGATAAATGGTCGAGGAAGAAGTTGAACTAGGTTTCGTCTTTGTCATTCCTGTACTGAATCCATGTTGGGAGGATATGTACATGACACCTAACAGCAACCGCTGCCTCTGATACTAACTTGGCTGACTCTGTAGCATCACGTGGCCTTTTTAAACCTGCCTCAAAACGGATCTCCATTCTTCCTCCTCTAGATTTAGTTAACCTATCGAGCATTATCCCTGATGTTTGTTTCCTCTTGCGCCTAGGTGCTAGTCCAACAACAAACATAGGAAGCGTTAGTGTACATCAAACTGTGAGACTACATATAAAGAAGCATGCAACTGTAACTTGACTCCAGCAACTACCTTCTTGCTGTTGAAGCTCACAAGGTTCATCTGATATTGCCAACTCGTCTTGTGTCAAGAGTGCTTGGGAAGTAGTGTCAGGTGGCAAGGGAGCTTGGGAACGTGCTGCTAGCTCAGTTGACGCACGAGTATGTCGTGCAGCTGGTAGTACTGTGGTAGGTGTTGCAAGAACTAGGGCTGTCTTTGCTTGTTTGGTGGCAACTATTTGTTTCTATTTGTCTTTTTTTGCAACTCGTGTAGCATGGGATGCCGTGTCTATAGAATTTTCTGCTGGACTTTGACCTTCTATTGCACTATCAGTACCAGCAGAATCTGCAGGATTCATCCGCTTCTCATTCCCTGCCATTCTATGAATCTTCCACTTTCTCTGTGCCATGTTAAGTCAAGCCGACAAGAAAAACGAATAACAATTTAGTTCTTCAGAACAAATTGATGTGTGATGCAGACGAACTGAACTTTGATGTTAGACAACCACATGATAGGAGGATGTAATATGTATGAAAAATGGGAGGAAAGAGATAACCAGAACTATGATGTGTAAACTAAGAAGAAGACATTTCACCAAATTAGAAGCAATGCAATGGAAGGTAGACACCATATGAAAGATGCTACAAATATCGCTCTGCCAAGTTAACATTGTCTCATCATAAATGGCGTTTAAACAAATGTGAAGCAGTACAAGAAATAAATCATATGCAAGATGCAAACAACATCACACTACCATGTTAGAGGTCTCTCGTCATTAGTGCCATTGCATATTCACAGCATTGCATATTCACAGGTTATGATGTGTAAACTAAGGAGAAGGCATTTCAACAAATTAGAAGCAATTAAAGCTAGACACCATATGAAAGATGCAACGAATATCACTCTACCAAGTTAAAACTGTCTCGTCATAAGTGTCATTTCAACAAATTAGTAATACAATCTAGAAAAGAATGTGAAATGTAACCTATATCACACTCCGAAGTCAAACGTGTCTTATGATAAGTGATTGTTGCAGGCTACACAACAGTAGTAATTTGATGTAAGAACATGGTGTGATAGACAGATATTGTATGTTCTAGAAATAGGAACACGTGTCTTATTCAAGTATAATGTGTAAAGTAAGCAGATGGAATTCAACAAAATTAGATGCAATACAAGCTAGACATCACACATAACATGCAACCACATATAACAGTGCCAAGTTAGAGGGAGCACCGGTGATGCTGCACTAGGGGAGACGTGCTCATCATAAACATAGCTTTGTTGAGTGTCTATGCATGTGTTGTCTTGGAAATCATCTTAGGGGTGTGGAGGAGTAGAAACTGTAGAGGCCCTCCGTTCGGAAGGAGCACCTTTATCCGCTGCCTTGCTAACTTCCTTCCGCATTATTGATTTTGAATTGTCAAGTAAAACCGACAAGAAAAAGCAATAAAAATTCTCTCTTCAGAACTCATTCATGCATGATACTGACAATCACTACTTTGATGTAAGGCGAACACATGATACCAGGATGGAATATGTACGAAAAACAGGACGACATGGCATGTTCACAACGGTTTGTGTAAACTAAGCAGAAACCATTCCAGCAAATAAGAAGCAATGCAAGCTAGACACCACATGAAAGATGCAACCAATATGACTCTGCCAAGTTAAAAGCGTCCCATCATAAATGGAATTTCAACAAATTAGAAGCAGCGCATGATATAAATCATATGAAAGATGCAACTAATATCGCACTGCATATACTAAAGGTGTCTCGTCATGTTGATTGATGCGGGATACAAAAAAACAATAGTTTTATGTAAGGACATGCTTAATAGACAGATGTACTATGTACTAAATACAGGAAGGCATGTCACATTAACAGGTACAATGTATAAGCTAAGCAGACTAGCACATGCAGTTTAACCAGATTGGAAGAATTACAATCTAGACACCATATGAAACATGCAACCACATATCACGCTGCCAAGTTAGAGCAAGCACATGCGATGCTAGTGTAGGGGAAATGCCGTAATCAACTACAGAGCTACGTTCACTATCTTGATCTAGCATTTCTGTTTCTTGAGAATCATGTCGGGAGGCTGACGCTACATTCTTTAAATGAGGAGTAGTCCCCTTGCCTGCCTGCCTCGTCATAAGTGATTGATGAGGGATACACAAGAACATTAGTTTGATTGAAGAACATGGTTAATACACAGATGTACTAGTATGTACCAAAAATAGAAAGGCATGTCATATTCAAAGGTATAATGTGTAAGCTAAGCAGATGCAATTTAACCAAATTGGAAGCAATACAAGCTAGACATCCGGCTGGAGTGGTGAGCATGATCATCTAGGACCTGAGAGCCTGGTGGGAGGCGGGCTGCTTCCCCAGCATCGTAGCTTTTTAGTTGGCTTCCAGGTGATGCCTATCTTTGCTGGGCTTGTCACTGGCTCGGCCAGTGCCCTGACTAGCTATTTGTCTTCTGGTGCTCACGGGATGGTGGTTCATGTAAAAAAATATGTTTCCTTATCTTACCGACTTCGGCCTTTCGAATACAATCTAGACACCATATGGAACATGCAACCACATATGACACCGCGAAGTTAAAGCAAGCACCTGGGATGGTGGTTCATTGCGAGCGAGGTCATCAACTCCAGAGCTACGCTCCCCGTCTCCGTCTGCTGACACTACACCCTTTAAAGCATTGAAACGTGTCTTTCCTAGCCGCACACCAAACTAGAGCGACTTCTCTCTTTTCTTTTTGGCTTCTCTCATGGCAGTAGAGTCTGAAATACCCTTGCATAAAAACACAACAGTGAGAGTAAGGGTGAAGTGTGTGCAGAACTAGTGCACTGTAAAAGTAGCAGATAGCAGGTGGGTGAAAAATAAATGACAGGAGACATATGATAGCTCTACAACATTGCATGGCAAACAAAATTAGATTCTACTCTATATGATTTTGTAATATATGAGCATAGGAAATGCAGGTACTCCTCCAGCACACCACCACATGTGGTCATATCTAAGATAACAGTCGACTGAAAATAAATAGGTCAGTTGATTTTTTTAATGAACCGTCCGACCTATAAGGAATGGGCAGATGGCCTTCGTCTACCTCCCGCCAGTCACTGTTGATGATCTTTCTCGAACTGCCAGCGACGACCGGCCCAGACCCCTGCCTCCGTCGCCCCGCCCTCCCATCGACCTCACACCACCACCGTGCTTGGCAGGGCCCCCAGGCCATCCCTTTAATCCCGGCCAACCTCCAGATCAGGCGACAGTAGCTCTAGTCCGCACACACCCCTAAGATAAACACCAAGGCGCTGCTTCCCCGGCGTAATAGTCGTACTAGTGCCTGTTACGCTGGGGAATGCTTCCATTAATTGGGAATCAAGTGGCTAGAAATTAAAATTCAGGGGGGCGACGGACCTCTAGCTAAGGTGAAATAGTATATGAGGAGAAACCTTGTGCATCACGAGTTACTAGGAACATCTAGTATCAAGAAGAAGCGGTCAACTAGTGTCTTCTGTGGGATGAATACCGTGCAAGCAGAGACATAAGATTTGCACGAATAAGGGAAGAGGAGTACCTTTTTCGGTTGCCGGTGTGGTCACCTCCACAAGTCGCGCCGATTTTCTTCTTTTTACTGGGGAAACCAATGTTCTTGAGGGTGCAGGCTTGGACGAACCCATGACCAAATTGTTGACTGTGTTGCCATGGCCGTATGTCAATGGAGGGGAAGCAGATCCGAGGCGACAAAGGACGGTGTAGCAGGAACAGCTCCGGTGCGGTGGAGGGTGGCGAAGTTGGAGCGGCAGTGGTGAGGCGCAGGATGGCGTGGTTGAACTGGCTCGGGTACGGACAGCTCGGCCTCGGCTTCAACTACTAGCCGTGGAGGGCGTTGCGGTTGAGGTTGCGGTGGACGATGATGTCGGGGTATCTGCTCCGGCGTGATGGAGGAGGGCGGCGGTTGATGGGTGGGATGGGGTGGCGGACGGAGGACTCCGGGGTTTCGCGGCTGGTGGGGAGGTAGTTTTGGCGCCCACGGAGTATGAATGGAGAATCGGACGGGTGGGGGGGAACCATGTTTCGGTCTGAGACGCGCTTGTTTTTGGCTTTTTTGAACAGAAATGGGACGCGCTTGTTTGAAATTTGGGGAAAGTACAAACTTTGCCCCCCTCTTAAATTTCGGACCTACTACGGGTCGGGGGTAGGATGGTAATCCCAGGTGTCCCAAATAGTGGGCGGGAGCGATTTTGGCTGCGTGCATGTGTGCTTAGGCGGCCATTGTGTATGAATGTTTTTTGGATGCGGTTGCGTGGCGTCTAGATGAAGCTACAAACCTACCCCGGTTTAGACATTTGGACGTTGGGCCAGTAGGTTTCACGGGTCGGAGTTATTAGAAAAGTAATCTCCTTGTACTACCGAACATTGGTCTCACGCGGTTTCGGGCGAGTAGAGGCTCTTTTGGCGCTTCGCTCGAAATTTTGAAACACAAGCATTCACGTTTAGAGTACTCTTGAACTATGAGGATTGACCTAAATATACAATGTTATATTTGACCTTGTATGTTTGAAAACCTCATTAAATTATCTGCTTCTTTTTGAAATTTTGACACTTGAAAATCCTATAACTACGATTATTTTGGAATGGAGCTAAATTTGAATCTATTTTGTACACGACTACATATGCTATTATTTACAAAAACAGAGCAAAGATTGGTGCCCCCATAATTTAGGTATGGTTTACAAATGCCATGATATCAAATTCAAATAATTGAATGGACTTCATGTTGAATTCGATTTTATTAAACCACCTTAAGTTGAATTCAAATGTATGCTAGTTCATAGGTAGTAGCTATTTATAATGTCCATTGTGTAACTTTCGTATGTATAATGTGCTTTACACACACAACATGAACTATACTCACGTTTATATTCGATTGCTAAAGCGATTCATTGTCTGGAGTTCAAAATACTAACTATGTGAATCTAGATGTCTGACGAATCAATGACCGCTCCTTAAGCGAATTGCAAATATCATGATCCCATCCTAATATTTGGATGCAATTTATATCTTTAATCAATGTGTAGAGCAGTCTTTTACGTGTAGTTTCACTCTCCATCAGTGGTCTCTCACACATGCTCACACACTCTCTCCCGAGGTGTCTTTCTCCCACACATGCTCTAGATATAACCCTCCCTCCCTCTCGTAACCATTTACAACTGTTTTCACTAACCTTTATCACAAGCACTCTTCCCCACGCAAACATACACAAGCAAAATCCTCATCGACCCTTTCTATATACATGGAGCTGCCTACGTGTCTCATGTACGCACATTATCTTTACGCCTATCTCTCACGCATTGTCTCACACCTCTCTTCCTAATCGACGAGTATGATTCTAGCAGAGCATTCTATAGGATGCCCCTTAAAGTTAGGTTGGCTGAATAGTAATATCAGAGATAAAGGGGTTACCTTAGTCCGAGAACCTAGGGTTATAAATCCTAGCCGGCTTTGTCAGTGGACACAGAGTCCTTCACAATTCTGCTATCTTTGTCTTGTACGACTAGTCATCCATGGGTCTTCCTAAATGCATCACGGGCCGACCAATGTGGCGCAGGACGGAACAGAACGAAGGGCCCCACCTCGACCCACCGGACCTCACACGGTGACACACCCTCTGCCCCCACATCTCATTATCTTCTCACACCCACACATACCAACACAAACACCACACACAGAAAATTTCTCCTGGTGCCTCTATTCCCTCCCCCTTGCATATACACACTCAAGGGAATGGAATCTCTTGTCGTGACATCATATTCGTCTCACTCTCTCTAGAC
>NC_041384.1:342094662-342102010 GCF_002162155.2 Triticum dicoccoides
CTCTATCCATGCCTCTCTTGAATACATAATACACACACATACCTCTCTAGGCCCTGCCAAATGCATCAACTACACATTCACACATGTTACATCACGTACCCCATTGATCTAAAAAGCCCTCTCTTCACGTTTATTTCGCATACAACATTCCTTTTGAATAAAGTGTGGCCAAATAATTATTTTAGAGTTCCTACATATATACAACATTAAAAAGTTATATGGAGGAGTACGAACGCTAATTTGCATTGCATGGTGCCCACAATGATATTTATTCCGCACTGTGAATTTGTATATTTTTATTCTATATACAAAGTTAGTCATAATAAAGAGAAACGAAGAGCATCTCTCTCTCCATCGCATACCCCCCTATACGCCCCTTTCACGTATGCACACAAAACTATCTCCTGTCCACTAAATGTAAGCCCCCAGAAAATTCACGCATGTTTCATCTTTCTCTCGCGATATATGCAATGACGATCATTGTATTTGAAGCGAAAGCACGATACGTACATTGAACTTCAGAATCCACTCATTACGGTCACCATTTATGTTTAGTGGTTATTATGCAGTCACGGGCTCACCGTACAACTCTGTATTTGCTCATGACATGACTAGTTGACCAGTTAAACGCTCCACATGGCACCTCTAGTGTTGCATCACATTATCTCACTACCATCGTGCCCACCTGTCGACTTGTATCTACTCTACATCTACACTCTTATAAAATACATAAAATACACTCTTATAAAAAACAGAGTTGGTGATGATGGTGTGCCTGCCATCCTGCAATATAGGCCGTCCGATTTATATCTGACAGATAGGAAAGAAACTATGGAAATTTAGCAAAAAAGGTACCCACACACCTCTCCACATTTGCAAATAAGGCCTTCCCTCATTCATCCTTTTCTCTCACAAGATAAACAAGTCATACAAATGCATCTTGATGTTACATCCAACGCACGGGCATCTTGCTAGTAAGAATGAAAACAAACGACAAAAAAAATATTTGGACGGTGGTTCAAAGTCATGACCGCGGGCATAGCGGACAAGGTGGCCTTGTATTGGTATGCTGAGCCGTCTGTTTTAACACACATGAGCCGGTGTGGTGATTATACACACACGCACGCATGCACACGAACTGCATCCACGCAACACTCACACAAACACATGCACCCACGCACGCACGCAACACTCACACGTACACACGCAGCCACGCACGCATGCAACACTCACACACACACACGCACACATGCATGCACACACCAGTACACCACACAACCAACACACACTCTCACGCTCAAGTGCTCAACCTACACGTGCATGCACACACATCAGGCCCTGACAGACACATACACAACCAGGTGATTCCCACGCACGGGTTGGAGCCTTGTCGCGCCTGCATAAATTTGTGTTTATCTGACCTTTTGCCTATGCGAACTGACAGGTGGGACCCACAACGAACGTGGTCAATTTAAATAGTCAACATGGCGCCACGCAGACTATTTGGACGGTCAACAGAGTGCAATCGGATGCTGAGCTGTGAACAAGTGATCGTATAATCACTGCAAAACATATATAGTGACCATAATCAGCTTATTCTGAAGTTCGGTGACCGTATTACGCTTTTCTCTCTATAGGCCCTCCAAAACTACATCTCTATACGTTCTCGCATGTTACATCTAACAACTATGCAATACAGCACTACTACTACACTCTAACACCATAAATCATATGTGGTTTTAGTTTTACTAGATATCATATTGTTACTTATAATTATTCACCGCAATGGGGAAGGAAGTCAAATATAGTTACTACCTCCATTTTTTGTACACAAGGACATTATATCAAAATTACAATTTGCAAAGGGCCACTAACACTAATCGAGGCAAAATTGATGGGGTTAGCAACCAAGGACATTAATATCCCCTGCATGCATGCGGAAGTGAGAAGGTTGGTTTGCATGACGCTGCATTAATCAAGCGATGAGGAGTGAGATGGTTAGCTCTTTGGTCTTTGGAGAAAAAATACGCATTAATTGACACGTGAAACGAGGATTTGTATCGATTAAGGCCTCCTTTGGTTTAGAGGAACCTTGTTGGAATTTCATAGGATATGATTTCTATAGGAAAAATTCCTTTAGATCCCTTTGGTTTGTAGGAATGGAATCCTATTCCTGTGGAGGAATTCTTCCTATCCTCCACATTTCATAGGAAAATAAACATTAGCCTAGACTCAATGGAAAAAATCCTATGATGTGAATCAAAGAGCATATCCTTTCCTATTCCTACTCATAGGATTTGAGATACATGTCATCTCATTTCCTATGACTTTCCCATTCCTATGACTTTCCTACCCTATGAACCAAAAGAGGACTAAATCCCGCGAAGGAAAACCCAACCTTTCTTTTCTAACATTAGTACTCCTAGTACGTACGTACTTATCCTATTTGGGGCTAGGCCTTGCATTGCCAAACTTTGCCACACATTTTTTCCAAGATTGCCTAAAGTTTTCAAAATGAGAAGGAGGTACACTTGCGCACGGCTATCGCGGCCGCACCGCACCCTCACACGGTCGCGCCTGCACGCCGCAAACCCAACCAAGGGAACGCACCCTCACTGACACGTGTTGTCGCATGTGAACACACCAAACTTAGCCATCCTATCGCTGACACATAATTTTCTTTCATAGAGTATGTTTATCCAGCCGCATGTTGGGGAGTATCCGTACGGCCCATGCGGTGGTCTGTTGGGGTAGAAGAAGAGGTGAGGAAGAAGGAAAGAAGGGTTAGGAGATGTAGGATATTCATCCAACCACCTGAAATGGTAGACTGACCCAAGCCAGACGACTTGCATAACAAATATATGTTTTTACACAGCAAAAGATCCATAAAAACAACAACATAAAGAAAAACTATCATTGCTCGCGGAAAGAGACGACCTCGTCGTCTTTGGTTGCCGGCGCGAACCAGCCGTCGCTGCCGACGTGTGTCTCCGCACCGTTGTTGTCCTCGGCCTCTAGCTACTCGTTCAAGAAGAGCGTGTGGGCACTCTTCACGGACGAGAGCACAACCCGATTCAAGTCGAGGATGTCCGGTTCCGCCTACAGGAGGGCCTCGATGGCAGCGGCATCCGCGCGCTCCACGTCGAGTCGAGCCTCCGCCACCTGGTTCAAGTCCAGGACGTCCGGTTCCACCTGCAGGAGGGCGTCGATGAGAGCGGCATCCGCGCACTCTACGTCGAGTCGAGCCTCTGCTGCTCGGTTCAAGTCCAGGACGTCCGGTTCCGCCTGCAGGAGGGCCTCGATGGCAGCGGCATCCGCTCACTCCGCCTCAAGTTGAGCCTCCGCCGCCCGGTTCACATCCACGACATCCGGTTCCGCCTGCAGGAGAGCCTCGATGGTAGTGGCATGCGCGCGCTCCGTGTCGAGTTGAGCCTCTGCCTCCCGGTCCTCCTTTAGTATCGCCATGTTGAACCGCTGGTCCTCCTGCACCATGGGAGACTCGGACGCTGGCACGAAGTCGATGTCCATCGTCTCATACCCATCGGGGGCCTTCTGCGCCGCGACCTCCGCCATGAACATTGGATCGGCTTCCTCCTCCTCGTAGCTTGGCTCCAGAGAACTCGAGGATTGGCCCACCGCAAAGCGAGCTTGGGAACGGAGGTCTGTGGCACGGACCGCCGCCGTGATTTCTGTGTGGCGCTCCGGCGTCAGCATCTTGTAGTAAGTGATCTTGCGGCGCACCATGGCTTTCCGGCGAACTAGGGGACGCTTGATGCGGGCTAGGGGATCGAAAGGTGGGGGAATGGGCTGGAGATTTGGTGTGGTTTTAGGGAAGTGGCTGGCGTAGGCCGAGCATCGAAGGTTCTGGTGTGATGGTTCTGGTGACGACCAGTCAATCGGTTTTGACTGTACATCGCTCTTGTCGCATTCGCGTTGCAGCCCGGCATGCTGGACCCTCCACATCGCTCACCGAATGGAACGCGCTTCGTCTTTGTTTTCGCTCCCTTGTGGGACCGCAGTTGAGAGCAAACCGACGTGCCTCCCCCTCCCCCGCCCGCGTCATTTATTATACCACCACTCCCTTCGTTTTATGCGGAGTAAATAAAAACAGAGGGAGTATACTACGGATGAGGATAACCTGACGTGGCCGAACCCATTGAGTAACTAACATGCGGGGCCTAGCAAGCATGGGGTCCGCCAGTAAGTGACCGAAAGGGAGGGTAAGGCAGGGATACCTACGTCAGAGGATCCACTTCCACTATACTACTTTGACAAAATGTTAGAGTAATAATATATGACATGCAACTTATACAAATGTTAGAGTAATAATATATGACATGCAACTTACACAAAGCATACAGGGTCTAATGCGTTTTTCGAGGCTAACTTTGACCAAATGATAGAGTAATAATATATGACATGCAACTTACACAAAGCATACGGTCAAATTCGTATGTGAAAGGAGTTTCCAATGATATAATTTTCACATTATACATCTCATGTACTATTAATCTTGTCAATAGTCAATCTCGAGTACAAATCTAGGAGTACGTACGAATCTAACAATATTGATTGGGCGTTGTTGAATGTTGATACCTTTTTGATCAGAGTAGATATACTTTGACTACACATAAAACTTATATATAAACCAGAAAGGATAGGAGGGAGTATATTGTACGTTCAAAAATGAAACGAACATTGAATACCCTTTATATATGATTTGCGGATGCTATGATCACCGGTTCAAAAGTTTGAATCCGCCTTAGGTATCACATGCCCCCACTCGTTCCCTCTGGATTTCATCTCGGGGTCCGAAGATCTATTGAAAGAGGACTAGGGTGGGTACATGTGAATGATACTCGGCGGAATGTTCAAATGAGGCATGCGGGAGGATGGACTCGACTGGAGGGCGACATGATCGATGGAGAAGAGGGTTGGTGAGGAATGAGAAATAAGCAAACGCCACATGATTATACTTTAATGGCTCAAATAAACAATAAGTTGTCTCACTTGGCCTACATAGTGAAAGGCCTAATGCGCAACGCGGAGCACTGACGCTCGAATATGGCCGGGAAAACAGGGAAACAGACATGTGGGGCACACCCGTCGGGACGATGTAGCACAGACTAGTCCAATGGAGGAGCTTGCCCACGACCTCCTCGCCACCGACAACTGTTCATGTGGGTCGTTGGGGCCAACAACGGGGCACAGCTCTAGCACTGCCTCTGGACATGGCGACCGAGGTGAGCAACATGCTCATATCGTCGCTAGACACGGTCGGTTTCAGTTTGCCGAGGGTGGCGTTAGTGCTGTGGCACGACCAACGGTATGTTTGGTTTGTGCCCAAGGTTGCCCCATCAAAGCATTGGGTAGCCAAATTTTTGGTTGAGGTATTGGTTGCCCATGATTTGGCCGACATTGGAAAGAAAAATGAACTTGAGTTGGCTAGAGTTCATTGGCATGCCAAAGAAATGGCAACCATCCAAACAAAGACCAATCTTTGGGCCATGACCAAAATTTTGGTTGAGGTAGTGGTTGCCCATGATTTGGCCGACATTGGCAAGAAAATTGAACTAGAGTTGGCTAGAGTTCATTGGCATGCCAAAAAAATGGCAACCATCCAAAGAGAGACCAATCATTTGGTCATGACCAAAATTTTGGCAAGGTGCACTTTGGCCACAATCCAAACACACCCCAACACCCGGCTCGTCGAGGATGCACGGGGCGCCACGACGCGTCCGCGGAGTGGTGTAGCGCGGCCAACTGCATCCTCTGGACCTGAGACCATGCTGGGTCGTCTTGCTTTTCCAATGACATGCGGGGATCACATGTGAGCAAAGGGCATCTCCAACGTTGCCACGACCACAGCTGACTACCCTAGCACACCAAAACCCTCGTCCCTCACGCTGTCGCGCGGTGCGTTCCAAGCCGGCACCAGCTGCCCGCATTCATGCCGTCCGTTCGTATGTCGTCATTAAGAGGCTCGGTGGCCGTGGAACCAACTCCGCTGACTTAATGACGCACCCGGATGCTTGGCCTCACCGGAATGCGCTACTTAAAGCGGCAACAGCCAGCTAACCTCCACACCATAGCACAGCGTCCTACTACCTGGAACCACATCCGCCATGACCGCAAGCGCGAACACTCTGCGGGAGATGGAGCTCGAGGATGGAGCTCGAGGTCGCCGCCCTCGCTCAAGTCGCCGCACAAGCGGTGGCCACACTGGCGGCCGACGACGGGAGCACAGTCAGCCACACGTCCTACTTGCCGCCGTCCAACGTCCGGCACCGCCGAGGTCGGGGACTCCTCCGAGGATGAGTAGGGCATGGGAGGCGGCAGGGCATGGTGTGCCAACTGGCCGGTCCGTCTCCCGTGTTCTACTTTTCCTCGCCGGAGACTGCACCTTCACTTCACGGGTCTTGAACCCCGCCCCCGTACATGGAGATCATAGATGGAGGACGTTGGTCGCCGCCGTAGAATAGGTTTAGGGTCAGATTTCTTTTATTTTTTTGTCCTATAAAAGTTCTAAATGTAATGAAAATCTGCCGTGTTTGCATTAATCTCGGCCGGTGTATATGTACTTTCACAATAATATACATATTGTAGGAGTACTAGCAAGATGCCCGTGCGTTGTACGGAAGATCAAGATCTTGTGGGAGAAAAGGATGAACAAGGGAAAGCCTTATCTGCAAATGTGGAGAGGAGTGCGGGTAAATTGTCATAGTTTCCTTCCTATTCGTTAGATATAGATCGGACGGCCTATATTGCAGGATCGGACACATCTTTCTACATCTACGGGAACCTACGAAAGGGTTAACGTAAATTGCCTCTCTCTCTCCTAGCCTGACTTTCATGGTGGTGGGCCCCTCCCTCCCCCAATCTACAATCAACAGCTCACACGTTTCACATTACGTTAATTATGTAACTAGGATTACGTAGGTGTAGCATTACTTGTCCTAAAAAACCTAACTAAGCCAACCTCCCAGCATATCGCGCGGGAAAAGACCCGCTGCGCCGTTTTAGTCGGGATTGCCGGATTACTAGTAGTAGTATCGGTGGATCGCGTGAAGCAACATATTTTTTGAGGGGGCGAAGCACCTAGTTTAAAAGGAAAAAATGCGGTACACTCACAGCACTCCTGTCCCAGTCGCATTGCACCCCACACATGTTCGGTCCTGCACACGGCTCACGCAAACGGAACGTGCTTCGGCTTGCCTCTTCACTGACACGTGGGACTGCACTTGGAGAAACCGACCATGCGCCAAACTCCCCCCGCCTACCGTGCGAAAATCCCCCCCCCCACACACCCAAAAATTCCCCCCAAATCCGATTCAACCGCCCTTCGGCC
>NC_041384.1:342102328-342112931 GCF_002162155.2 Triticum dicoccoides
CTCCACTCCATTCGCTCCGCCAAAGCCGCCCTCCCCGCCGCGCCGATACGTCGGCGCCATGGTTTGGCGATCCTCTCGCTCCCACAGTACGCTCTCGTAGACTGCCGTCCTCTAGCCGCACCGCCACCTCTCGCTACGTTCTTGTGGAGGCGTACGGCGGTCAGCGCCGCCACCGCTGGCGACGTTTGTGTGGAGACGCACAGCGGTCAGCTTCTCCCATGGTACGCGCATTCTAGACTGAGGCCCTGTTCATGTCGGTGTAGCGCTGAATGTTAGCTGATAGGCACTGTTAATCTCACTGTTTGCCGAAGTAGTTTACTGTCAATATGCTCTACATAAGAAGCTTCCTTGCCCTATTCTGCACTCAATCTGCTTAGCTGAGATGGCATGCCAAGGCCGATTAGTTGCTAAAATATCCTGTCATATATTTATTGTGACGTAGATTGCCGTGGTCTAATAGCCAATCTGTTAGCTGAAATAGCTCTACACTGTTTTATACTCGATCTTTGTTGCTGTGATGGCCTTTGATAGTTTGATGGTTGTGTGCTCGGCCTCATTGACTACTGAAACACCCTGCCATAATTTGGCACTCAAATCTGTTTGCTGAATTATCTTTACATATATTTTGTTACTTAGATCTGCTCGTCCAAATATATTGCCATAGCTTTAGACATCAACCTAGGTATTTTTTCTGGACTTCATAAAAAAGGATATATGTTTTTCCTGTAATATCTAGTAGAAGAACTAATTTGTATGTCTAACAGATGGACATTACTTGGATAACTTCTGCTTGAAGATTCTCCGCTGCATATGTCCAGGGGTTTTAAAACTTCATGAACTTTATCAGAGCTGAGTACGGTGGTCCGAAATCAGATGTGCTCTACCTGTGTAGCAGTTGTATGAATTCAGTTACAAGACCCCAGTCAACTGTGCAGACTCATCTACACTTGTATGGGATGTTGGTCACATATACTAGGTGGGTTCATCATGGTGAAGCTGTGAACGTCAATATTATTGACTACGTGGAAGCAGCAGATCACCATCTTGATCTGCCTGATGCTCAGGTGGAAGAGGAGGAGGTGGTGGTGGTGGTGGCGGAGCCAATGAGTTTGACCAACATTGAACAATTCTACAAAATGCTTGTGCATTCCGTGAACTTTCACATGCAGAAGAAAAACGGTGGGCCCGCATGTTGGAACAATGCAACGTTGTTGTCACCCCAGGAAATAAGCTGTCAGTATTCTCAGGTATGGTCACCTTTCTTCAGGTGAAGACATCTGAGCGGATGACCAACAAATCATTCGATGTGATGTTGGCTGCTTTTCGCGAATCTTTCCCAGATGCGTCTGAGCTGCGACACACCTACAGTAAAATGAAGAATTTCCTTCGTGTAGTTGGAATTGGATATGATATGATCCATGTTTGTAAGAATAATTGTGTTCTGTTCTGGAAGGATTATGCCAACTTAAGTGAATGCCCGAAATGCAAATCATCAAGATGGAAAGATGGCGATGCTATGAAGAGGATTCCTCATAATGTTCTGAGACATTTTCCAATTACACCAAGATTGCAGAGGTTGCTTCATGATGCTGAAACAAGAGAGGATGTACTGTGCCATTCTAGGAACCAGGAGTACAGAGATTAGAATGTAATGAGCCATCCATCTCATGGTAGTGAGTGGAAAATCTTCAATGATAAACACAAAGAGTTTGCTGCTGACCCGAGAAACATTAGACTTGGCTTAGCTTCAGATGGATTTAACCCATTTGGCCACCAGAGCGCCCCATATAGCATGTGGCCAGTGCTTGTTATCCCTTACAACATGCCTCCAAATGTCTACACCAAAGAATCAAACTACATGATGGCCTTGCTCATCCCAGGTCCAAAAAGTCCTGGAAAGGATTTTGATTTGTTCATGGAGCCTCTTGTGGAGGAACTTCAACAGCTATGGAAGGGTGTTCTCACTCGAGACCTATATAGAAGCCCACCAGCTGATTTCTTTCTGCATGCTGTTATAATTTGGTGCATCCATGATTATCCGGCTTTGGGCACTATGTCAGGGCGAACAACACATGGTTACGATGCATGCGTTCGCTGTGATAGGAATCCGCTGTCATACGCAATACTTAGCAAGATCTGTTACATTGGACACCACCGTTTCCTTGCCAAGGACAAGCCGCATCCTAGAAAATACTGAAGACATGTGTTCAATGCAAAGCATGAAAACCATGATGCGCCAAAGAGGCTCACCGCCGATGAGTTGCAAGTGGAATTAGATAAGGTCATATTACACCAGGAAACCATCCTGGTAATGGTAGCGGGAAAAGGAAGCGTGGAAGGGTAGAAGAGAGATTATTGTTTACCCGCAGGTCTACTTTGTGGGACTTGGAGTATTGGAAAGATTTGGATCTAAGGCATAATCTTGATGTGATGCACATCGAGAAAAATATATGTGACAACATATCGACACACTTCTTAATATTGAAGGCAAGACGCAAGATACCTTAAAATCTATGATTGATTTGACACACCTGGGTATCCGAAAGGATTTGCAGGTGCAAGATGAAGGTAAACCACGGGATATGGCACCAGCTGTGTACGTCTTGGACAAGGTAAAAAGAAAAGAATTCTGTGAGGTCCTGTCACGTGTGAGATTCCACATGGATTTGCTTCCAATCCTGAAAGGAGAGTCAGCATAGATGGAAACAAGGTACAAGGGTTGAAAACTCATGACTGCCATGTCCTACTTCAAAGGGTTTTACCTGTTATCCTTAGAGGATTGGGCCACCCTGACTTATACAGAGCAGTTGCAGAGTTGGGACAATTCTTCAGGGAACTCTGCAGTAGGAATATCAGGATAGATGCTTTGGAGCGTCTTAGAGACAAGATACCAACTATCCTATGTGACCTTGAGAAGATATATCCTCCAGCCTTCTTTGATGTGATGGTGCATTTGGCTGTTCATCTACCTGATGAGGCACTACTTAGAGGTCCAGTACAGTATGGCTGGATGTACCCTATTGAAAGGTGGCTAGGCACTTTCAAGGGCTATGTTAGGAACAGAGGTAGACCCGAGGGTTCCATTGCAGAGGCCTACATTGCTACAGAAGCGTTGACATTCTGCTCAAAATACATTGAAATAGCTGATCAGCTTAGCAAAGAGGTGGGTGAAGACAATCCCGGGCTCAATGTTTTTGATTGTTCTGTTCGAGTTACAGGGAAGAGTCGACAAGAGGGCAAACCTAAAGATTTGGACAAAATGGTTTGGTGTGTGTTGAATAACTGTCCTGAGATACTACCTTATATCAAGTAAGTGCAGTACTGCAGCTTATACATTGTAATCTACTAAACTTGCAGCACATTCTTATATATCTAGCTGTTTAACGCAATCACTATATTGTGCAGCATCTACAAAGAGGAGTTACTGCTGCAAAATCCAAGAAACATTGACAAACTGGTTATGGCGGGATTTGTGAAATGGTTCAAGAACCATGTAAGCTTTTGAAGTGCACTGCAGTTTTTTAATATATTGAGTACATAAGATGATCAGCTTGTCTATTTTCTAACCATAGGTTAAGAAGATGCGGGAGGATGTGCAGGCAGTTGATGATGCCCTTTACTCACTAGCAACGGGTCCTGATACTCGGGTAAGACATTATGAATCTTGCGTTGTTGGAGATGTGCGCTACGACACCCTTGCATGAGACGAAGGCAGGAAGACACAAAACAGTGCCATCATGAGCACGTATACGTATGACAAAGAGAAAACTGAATTGTATGCTAACATAACAAACATTATTCAGCTGCAGTATATCTCCAGTTTCGAGGATCATCGGTGTGTGGTTCTGTTGTGCTGTCGTTGGTATAACCTGTTTTCCAGGATCACAAAACCCAGAGCTGATGATTATTTCAAATCCATCAATGTCAAGGCAGCATACCAGACCAACGAGCCTTTTATTTTGGCAAATTAAGCAACACAGATATTTTTCTTGGAAGACACATTTGCACATAGCGATGACTGGAGAGTATTGCAAAGGTTTGAGCAGAGGAATTCGTTTAATGAAGTTGCACAACAAGATGATGCTTACACTGCTCCTGATGTACAAGATAACATAGATGTTCCTAATATCTTTGAGAACCATCACGTCAATCATGCCGGCGAAAAGATTGCCTGTCGTGCTGTGGACATACAAGAGTTGATCAAGAAGAAGCCAACGTTTGAGGACGTTGAGGACGAAGAAGAAGATGACACCGTGGGGAATTACGATTCAGACTGATACACATGGCGAAGATGTCGACGCTGCTGCTGCGGATGATGATTACATTGCTTTTGTCGTATTTGCCTTTCAGAAGACGTTTTTTTATCTACTATGTGAAATTGTGTTTGCTATGACAACTGAAACCTGATGAACATGTTGTTTAGTATTTTGCTGTGAGAACATCACTTGTTATGTATGCTGATTTGTGTTTGGTGATTGTATGACAACTAAAACATGATGACATTGTTGTTTAGTTGTACTCATATTTGGCTGTGAAACTTGAATTCGATGACATAGTTTGCTGTTGGACTGCAATTTTCTCGACGTCTTCGAATGAGAACAAAGCTGACCCGATAGGGCCTCTGCTGTTTATTTATTTATATGAGAAAAAGGGGATACCCCCTGATTTCCGTTAATAGAAAGCATTAGATGTTTACAACACTACGCCCAGCCTGCTACACAGGTTTCATTCATTACGAGTTTCAGCAAAGTGCTCATGTCGTAGCCACTGAATACATCACGAGTGCTACATACACTGCAAATAAAGAGACAATCATCCTACAGAGCACATCGATTTTGCCCATAATCTTCACAAGCTCTTGACATCTCCTCATTGCTGTCAAGGCCGTTCAGCAGCTGTTGCTTGGCCATGATCAGAGGAACTGCATCTTTAAGCTTCTGCTCTGCATCTTCCTCTTCTGCCGTTCCTTCAGTTACTTGTCCAACACCCCAACCTGCTGGTATTGGGATTCCTCAGCTAACCAAATAATCAGCGTAGTTGCATTCCCCCACATCAGCAACTTCCCAGAAATACAAATCACACGAATCTTCCCTTTTCTGCATGAATCAAATTGGTAGATCATCAACCAAACTATTAAAAAAATCAACAACTGAAAGCAGCAGAACAACACTTAAACATATTATTACCCCATGATTCGGGCATTTGTAGAAGACTCGGCCAGGGTTGCGGATTGTGGTTGAGACCCGACAGATGACTCTGCATGATTTCCAGCAGTGGCCCCACACCAATGGCAGCGAGTTGTGATGAGCAATTGGCTACGGTGCGCGTGCCGGCGAGGGTGTGATGAGACCCACAGGCGATGGTACGGGTTGCGACTTGGCGAATATCTGGTTGTTGCCTGCTGAAGAGCAGGTGGATGAGCAGCCAGCGGACATGGTTGCTGCGGCCAGAGCTTCTGATGCTAGGCAGAGTAAGGAGAGAAGAGGAGAAGCGAACGTTGGATATGTCAGTTTCATTACTTGTAGAGTAGCATAGCACCATATATAGTCATAGTCTAGGTTTGGATTCGAACCAGCTACAGGAGCACGTCTTTCTTTTTTCTAAAACTCTGCAACGTCTCATTACTGGTACACTAGCTTGTTCTGTACGCCTTCCCAAGTCTTTGATTTTCTTTCCCTTTTTGCAAGGAAGGAAGGAGGAAAAAACTGACAGTTCCTGGGACTCGAACCCAAGACCTCTCGGTTGAAAACCAAGGGTGCTAGTCACTTATGTGGCAAACGTTCCCTGTGAGGAGGATGGCAGACGAACGCATTTTCCTTGCAGTTTTCTTCCTATATATAAAAAAGTATGCTACTTGGTGTTCGCTTAGTCAACAAAACGATTGTGCTAACCTTGACCGTTGGATTGACATTCAATGTATGTCGCGTTTCTTTAGTCTCTTCTTCCTCAAGCCGCCAAAGCCAAACCAGCGCCGGCGGGACCGCCTGCTCCCGCCTCCCACGGCTGGCTGTGATCTGCCCCGGCTCCTGTTCGTTCCCGTCCGAGGCCTCACCATCGTCCTCCGCCTTGGTTCGCTCCCCGCGGCGACGACCTTCGGTGTTGTAAACATGGTCAACAACCAAGAGGAATAAGGAGATGATTGTACATGGTGAGGATGACAGTAGGGACCCAGCAGCGCGCAGTAATTTTGATTTTTCGGGACAGAGAAGGGTATCAACTGGGTTGTGCGGGATCCGTGGCCCGTCTAGCCCAGGCTTTTATTTCATATGTTTAGCACATGGCCAACCCAGTTTGTTTTTTTCCTTTCTGAAAATTGCTAGCCAGCTATTTTGTTTTTTGCAGAATAACCAACATAGGGCCTACTTGCTTTTCTATGCCCTGCTGGGCTGGAAATCTTTCAAGATGAGGAGGGCTGCATTTTGCCCAGAAAATGGGCTATAAGTAATAAGAAATGGGCTATAAGTAATAATAAATGGGCTGTAAAATGAAAAAATACAGCAAACAGACAATTAGTTCCAAAATACTGTTTTCTTTCGGATTTTGATATTTTAAATTTCATTGTTTTTGTGCGGGTAAAATTTCATTGAATTTAAATTAAGGTATATTTAGATTTAAAATTAATTTGAATCTGGCTCGAAATTTTGGGCTGTATGCTGTTTGGGACAGATTTGGAGGCTGACTTGTGGGTCTACTAGGTTGACGTGTACTTTGGCTTTGTCAACTTAGTCCACAAACGATTCTAGCAGTAGTGACTATTGGATGTTAATCCAACGGCCGTGTTGCTTCTTCAATATCTGATCTTCTTGCTCCAACCACCCAAACCAGCTCCGGTGGGACTGCCTGCTCCCACCTCCCGTGGCCGGCTGTGCTGCCACATAGGCCGCACCGCCCCACCCTACTTCATTGCTGGCCAGGCCATTCCTCTACTCAGCCACACCTCCTATTATTTTCCGGCGACGGCAGCCGGACCAGTAAACCCTCGTACTCCCCACCGCGTGGGCAACCATTGCCGAGTCTTCCCTGGCTCCATGTCGTTCCCTTCCTAGGCCTCGCAGTCGTCCACCGCCATGGTGCTCTCGGCGCGGCCTGGTCAACTTGGTCAACGAACGACATCCATCGACCGTGGACTGTACGCGCAAATTAATGATTCCTCCACCTGACAGCTGGGACCCACCACAAGGGCCACTGTATTTCGCGAAAAAAACGTTCCCCCCGCTCACATGTCGGACCCACCAGCTATATCTTCGCACGCAAGGAAGTGCCTCCTTATTATGCACAAAAAATGAATACCCCCTGCTAGCTGGGACCCACCATAGTGGGAGGATGACTTGTGGGCCAACAAAGTTGACGGGGACGGAGGGCTTTGTCAACTTAGTCAATACGAACGATTCTAGCTCCAGTGATCGTACGATGTCCATCCAACGGCCGTAGTGCTTCTTCAACCTCTGGTCTTCTTGCTCCAGTCGCCCAAAGCAGCGCCGGTCGTGCCGCATGCTCCTGCCTCCCGTGGCCGGCTGTGCTGCCGCAGAGGCCTCACTGCCCCCTACTATTCCCACCGCTGGCCAGGCCCTGCGACAATGGCAGCCTCACACCGCAGCCGAACCAGTGAACCCTCGTACTCCTCTCCGCGCGGGCTTCCACTGCCGCGTCTTCCCCGGCTCCGTGTCGTCCCCTTCCTAGGCCTCGCCGTCGTCCACCGCCGTGGTGCTCTCCGCGCAGCGTGGTCAACATGGTCAAGGAACAACTTCCATCAGAAGAGTACTGTACGTGGAAAGGCTGACAGCTGGGTCCACGACCATAGCCCAGTTTGTTCGTGATTTGCCAAGTAAGTTTCTTTGTCAGGCATATTGGGCTGCAAATCTTTCAAGATGAGGAGAGATTTCATTCGGCTGGCCGAGAAAATGGCCCATCAGTAATGAGAAATGGGCTGTACATTTTCAAAACACATCAAACTGGCAATTAGTTTCAAATATCTTTTTTTCATTTCATTTCAAGCATGGAGAATTTGTTGGACTTTATATTGATATACATTTATTTTTAAAATCAGTTTGAATGCGAGTCGAAATTTCGGGATTAAAAACAGTTCGGACCGCACCGAAATATGCAAAATTTCGTATAATTTTTTAACCGTGGCCACAATTTGGGCTGTAATGCTAACAAAAAGAATATGGGCTCCAAAAAACCTTAAGAATTAGCAAATGGGCTGAAAATTATTAGAAATAATGGCAGATGGGCTGTATGTTGTTTTCCACAGATTTGAGGCATTCCTAAAAAAAGCATGACGCACAAGCAGTGACTGTTGGATGTCCATCCAACGGCCGTCGTGCTTCTTCAATCTCTGCTCTTCCTTCTCCAGCCGCTCAAACAAGCGCCGGCGGGACTGCCTGCTCCCTCCTCCCCGCGGCCGGCTATGCTGCCGCGCAAGCCTCACCGCCCCACCGTACTCCCATCGCTGGCCTAGCCATCCCTCTAGTCACCCACACCTACTGTTATTCTCTGGCGACGGCAGACGAACCAGTAAACCCTCGTACAGTCGTACTCCCCTTCGCGTGGGAAACAACTGCCGAGTCTTCCCTGCCTCCGTGTCCTTCCCTTCCTAGGCCTCGCCGTCGTCCACCGCCCAGGTGCTCTCGGCGTGGCCTGGTCAACGTGGTCAACGACCAACATGCATCTGAAGTGGACTGTACGTGGAGAGGCCGACAGCTGGGTCCATGGCCGCACGCAAGGAAATGCCTCCTTATTATGCGCAAAATAATGATTCTTCCACCTGACATCAGGGACCCATCGAAAGGGCCACTGTATTTCGCGAAAAAAACATTACCGCCACTGATAGCTCGGACGCACCAGCTATATCTTCGCACGCAAGGAAGTGCCTCCTTATTACGCACAAAAAAACGAATACTCCCCTTGCTCGCTGGGACCCAGTATAATGGCAGGCTGACTTGTGGGCCTACTAAGTTGCGGGGACGGAGGGCTTTGTCAACTTAGTCAATATGCACGATTCTAGCTCCAGTTACCGTACGATGTCCATCCAACAGCCGTAGTGCTTCTTCAACCTCTGGTCTTCTTGCTCCAGCCGCCCAAACCAGCGCCGGTCGTGCCTCGTGCTCCTGCCTCCGATGGCTGGCTACGATGCGGTGGAGGCCTCACCGCACCCTACTATTCCCACCGCTGGCCAGGCCATCCCTCTACTTACCTACACCCCCTGTTACTCTGCGGCGACGGCAGCCTCACAGCAGCGAACCAATGCCCTCGTACTCCTCTATGCATGGGCATCCACTGCCGCATCTTCCCCGGCTCCGCGTCGTCCCCTTCCTAGGCCTCGCCGTCGTCCACCGCCCTGGTGCTCTCGGCTCGACGTGGTCAACGTGGTCAAGGAACGACTTCCATCAGACGTGGACTGTACGTGGAGAGGCTGACAGCTGGGTCCACGGCCGCAGCAAGGAAGTGCCTCCTTATTACGTGCAAAATAATTATTCCTCCACCTGACAGCGGGGACCCATCGGACGGGCCACCGTATTTCGCGAAAAAAATGATTCGGCCCCTGACTGCTGGGACCCACCAGGCCCCCGACTGCTGGGACCCACCAGCTACATCTTCACACGTAAGGAAGTGCGTTCGGGCAAAAAAAACAAAATGATTTGCCCCTGGCTGCTGGGACCCACCAGCTACATCTTCGCAGGAAAGGAAGTGCCTGACAGTCGGGACCCACCTGGTCGAAGCATACATAGCGTTGTCGTTCTGGTAGCAAACATGTAGGTACACACTGGTCGATGTAGAGACGTGCACGTGTCGTAGTTGAGGTGCGCACGTGTCGTAGTAGAGGCGCGCACGTAGCATGTACACGTACGTACAGCGGCCAGGGCGCAAGAAAGAAAATACGGCCACGTATGTGTACATACGGGCAGGGTCTCGAACGCCTACTCGTGCATACGTACAGCCAGGGCTCGTGTACATGGCTGGGTCGGAACGGAGAAACAACATCGTCGTCGTTTTCATGGGGAGGCAACGGAATGCGTCGTGTTAATGGGGAGGCAACGGAATGCTCCGTGTTCATCGAGAGGTCTTGGATGGAATAGGCGATGGAAACGAGGCCTGGCGTACCACAGAATGGAGGAAACGGCCTTGTTCGACCGGCCACGTTCGAAACGGGATTCTGTTTATGGGGAGGGGTCTGGTGTACCGCAAAACGAAGGAAACAGACCTCCTATGGTCGAAACGGGGGTCCTGTTGATCGGGATGGGTGTGGCGTACCGCAAAACGGAGGAAACAGACTTGTGTTGGAGCGCTACGGTCGAAATGGGGGTCCTGTTCATCAGGAGGGGTGTGGCGTACCGCAAAACGGGACTCCACGGGATACTGTTCATCTCCACCGTTGACCTCCTCCAGCCTCCACGGGCTCCTGTTCCTCCAGCCTCCACGGGCGCCTGTTCCTCCAGCCTCCACGAGCTCCTGTTCATCCAGCCTCCACCGCGCGCTACTCCACCGGCTACTGTTCAACCACCCCACCACCGTCTACTGTTCATCCAGCCCTCCACACCATGGGGTCCTGTTCAACCACCCCTCCACAGGCACCCCTCCACCGTCTACTGTTCATCCAGCC
>NC_041384.1:342113448-342118072 GCF_002162155.2 Triticum dicoccoides
GATCGGCTTCAGTTAGCAGCAGTAGGGAAGGAATCGCTCGATCGGATTCAGTTAACAGCCATCGACCGACCGCTCGGGTTCAGTAACGCGTAGCCTGCAGTGCAATCGCTCGGGTTCAGTTAGAGCCCAACGCCTCGCTCGGGTTCAGTTAGAGCCAACGCCTGGCACACACACGCGTACATGTACGAGAGAAACGCGAATCGCTCGGCCCCCGACCTCCCACCGTAACCGGGAACTCCCCGAAATTTTCCTCCCCCTCGTTTCTACCACGGTTTTTTCCGTCATGGACGGCCCAAAGAATGTCATGCAGCTGCGTCTCTAGCCCGCCCAGGACGAAAAGCCCATTTTCTGTCATGATTTTTTTTCATAGAAGTAGGAGCCCACCACATCTATGATGATACTGGGTTTTGTCACAATATCGTCATAGAAGTGTCATATGTATGACAGAAAAAAAATTCTTTCAACCCAAAATGTCACGGGTGTGTCTTTCTTTTTGTAGTGAAGGCCCAATAGAGAAGCCCATAATTAACTGGAAGGGAGGCTCTCACATGAATCCAGCCCAGGTACATGCTCATGGTCCCCTAAACATAAATAGGTAAATAAACAAATAAAGCTAAATGCTCATGCACCAGTTCTTTGGGAAAATAGGTAGCCTAGTATTTCTTTTTGAAGAATACCCAAGCTAGGCCTATTTGTTTTCTCCGAATTACTAGGCTGCAAATCTTTCAAGATGAGGAGGGATGCATTCCGGCCTAGCTTAAGAGTATGGTCAATGTCTGTTAAAAGTAATATCAAAAGGGGTTGAAAATTCCAAAAAAATATAGCAAATGGGATATAAGTTTCTTTTTTTTGTTTTTGTTCTTCACTGATATCTTATACGTATTTCATTGGATTTAACATGACATAGTACTAATTTATTTTTAATTTTTTTAGTATGGCTATTAATTTTTGGATTAAGAATATTTCGTTGCCCAGCAAAAATTTGCGAATTTTCAAAATTTCCCACATATTTAGTTAATTTTTTGACCCTGGTACTGACTAGAAAATGGCCAGCAATTCTAAAAATGGAAAACGGGCTGCAATAAATTCCATATGAATTAGAAAATGAGTAAAAATTATAAAAATAATAGCAAATGGGCTGTACGCCACAGACTTCGAGGCTGACTTGTTTACGCAAGGCTTTGTCAGTGAACACACGATTCTAGCAGCAGTTAGTGTTGGATGTCCATCCAACGGCCGACGTGCTTCTTCAATCTCTGATCTTCCAGCTCCAGCCGCCTAAACTAGCACCGGCGGGACTGCCTGCTCCCTACTCTTGTGGCCCGCTGTGATGCCGCGCAGGCTTCCCCGACCCACCCTACTCCCTCCACTGGCCTGGCCGCACGCAATCAACTGCCTCCTTATTACGCAGAAAAAAATGATTCCTCCCACTGACATATGGGGCGCACCGGTTGGGAGGCTGACCTGTGGGCCTACTAAGTTGACGCGTATGCAGGGCTTGTCAACTTAGTCCACAAACGATTCTAGCAGCAGTAACCGTTGGATTTGAATCGAACAGTCTTGCTGCTTCTTCAATCACTGCTCTTCTTGCGCTAGCCGCCTAAACCAGCGTCGGGGAGACCGCCTGCTCCTGCCTCCAGTGGCCGGCTGTGCTGCCGATGAGGCCTCATCACCCCCTACTACTCCCACCGCTAGCCAGGCCCTGCGGCGACGGCAGCCTCACACCGCTGTCGAACCAGTGAACCCTCATACTCCTCTCCGCGTGGGCATCCACTGCCGCGTCTTCCCCGGCTCCGCGTCATCCCCTTCCCAGGCCTCACTGTTGTCCACCGCCTTGGTGCTCTTGGCGCGGCGTGGTCAACGTGGTCAACGACATTCCATCGGAAGAGTACTGTACATGGAGAGGCTGACAGCTGGGTCCACGGCCACATCCCAGTTTTTTTGTGATTTGCCAAGTAAGTCGCTTTGTCAGGCCCGTTGGGCTGCAAATCTTTCAAGACGAGGAGAGCTTTCATTCGGCTGGCCGAGAAAATGGCCCATCAGTAATGAGAAATGGGATGTATATTTTTAAAACACATCAAACCGGTAGTTAGTTTCAAATATCTTTTCTTCATTTCGAGATTTGAAACACATTAATTTTTATGCGTGGAGAATTTGTTGGATTTTGTATTGATATACATTTATTTTTAGAATCAGTTTGAATGTGAGTTGAAATTTCGGGATTAAAAACAGTTCGGACCGCACCGAAATATGCAAAATTCATATAATTTTTTAACCGTGGCCACAATATGGGCTGCAATGCTAACAAAAAGAATATGGGCTCCAAAAAAACCTTAATAAGTAGCAAATGGGCTGTAAATTATTAGAAATAATGGCAGATGGGCTGTAAGCTGTTTTCCACAGATTTGAGGCTTTCCTACAAAAAAGGTTGACGCACAAGTAGTGACTGTTGGGTGGCCATCCAACGGCCGTCGTGCTTCTTCAATCTCTGCTCTTCCTGCTCCAGCCGCTCAAACAAGCGCCGGCGGTACTGCCTGCTCCCTCCTCCCCTAGGCCGGCTCTGCTGCCGCGCAGGCCTCACCGCCCCACCGTACTCCCATCGATGGCCTAGCCATCTCTCTACTCACCCACACCTGCTGTTATTATCCAGCGACGGCAGACGAACCAGTAAACCCTCGTACAGTCGTACTCCCCTCCGCGTGGGAAACAACTGCCGAGTCTTCCCTGCCTCCATGTCGTTCCCTTCCTAGGCCTCGCCGTCGTCCACCGTCCTGGTGCTCTCGGCGCGGCCTGGTCAATGTGGTCAACGATCGACATGCATCTGAAGTGGACTTTACATGGAGAGGCCGACAGCTGGGTCCACGGTCGCACGCAAGGAAATGCCTCCTTATTACGTGCAAAATAATGATTCCTCCACCTGACATCAGGTACCCACCGAAAGGGCCTCTATATTTCGCGAAATAAATGTTACCGCCGCTGACAGCTCGGACCCACCAGCTATATCTTCGCACGCGAGGAAGTGCCTTCTTATTATGCACAAAAAATGAATACTCCCCCTGTTAGCTGGGACCCAGTATAGTGGCAGGCTGACTTGTGGGCCTACTAAGTTGATGGGGATGGAGGGCTTTGTCAACTTAGTCAATATGCACGATTCTAGCTCCAGTGACCGTACGATGTCCATCCAACGGCCGTAGTGCTTCTTTAACCTCTGGTCTTCTTGCTCCAGCCGCCCAAACCAGTGCCGGTCGTGCCTCGTGCTCCTGCCTCCCGTGGCCGGCTGCGATGCGGCGAAGGCCTCACCGCCCCCTACTACTCCCACCGCTGGCAAGGCAATCCCTCTACTCACCCACACCCCCTGTTATTTTGCGGCGACGGCAGCCTCACACCACAGCGAACCAGTGAACCCTCATACTCCTCTACGTGTGGGCATCCACTACCGCGTCTTCCCCGGCTCCGTGTCGTCCCCTTCCTAGGCCTCACCGTCGTCCATCGCCCTGGTGCTCTCGGCACGGCGTGGTCAACATGGTCAAGGAACGACTTCCATCTGACGTGGACTGTACGTGGAGAGGCTAACAGCTGGGTCCACGGCCGCAACAAGGAAGTGCCTCCTTATTACGTGCAAAATAATTATTCCTCCACCTGACATCGGGACGCACCGGACGGGCCTCCGTATTTCGTGAAAACACGTTTCCCCCTGACTGCTGGGACCCACCAGCTACATCTTCGCACGCAAGGAAGTGTGTCTGGGCAAAAAAAAACAAAATTATTCGCCCCCTGACTGCTGGGACCGACCAGCTACATCTTCGAAGGCAAGGAAGTGCCTGACAGTCGGGACCCACCTAGTCGAAGTGTACGTAGCGTTGTCATTCTGGTCGCGAACGTGTACGTACATACTGGTCGATGTAGAGGCGCGCACGTGTCGCAGTAGAGGCGTGCACGTGTCGTAGTAGAGGCGTGGATGTAGCATGCACACGTACGTACAGCGGCCAGGGTGCAAGAAAGAAAATACGGCCATGTATGTGTACATACGGGCGGGGTCTCGAACGCCTACTCGCGCATACGTACGGCCAGGCTCGTGTACATGGCTGGGTCGGAACGGAGAAACAGCGTCATCGTCGTGTTCATGGGGAGGCAACGAAATGCCTCGTGTTCATGGGGAGGCAACGGAATGCGTCGTGTTCATCGGGAGGGCTTGGATGGAACAGGCGATGGAAACGAGGCCTGGCATACCGCAGAACGGAGGAAACGGCCTTGTGTTCGACCGGCCACGTTCGAAATGGGATCCTGTTCATCGGGAGGGGTTTGGCGTACCGCAAAACGGAGGAAACGGACCTCCTACGGTCGAAACGGGGGTCTTGTTGATCGGGAGGGGTGTGGCGTACCGCAAAACGGAGGAAACAGACTTGTGATGGAGTGCCACGATCGAAACGGGGGTCCTGTTCATCGGGAGGGGTGTGGCGTACCGCAAAACGGGACTCCGCGTGATATTGTTCATCTCCACCGTTGACCTCCTCCAGCCTCCACGGGCTCCTGTTCATCCAGCCTCCACCGCGCGCTACTCCACCGGCTATTGTTCAACCACCCCTCCACCGTCTACTGTTCATCCAGCCCTCCACACCACGGG
>NC_041384.1:342118218-342119979 GCF_002162155.2 Triticum dicoccoides
TGTTCAACCACCCCTCCACGGGCACCCCTCCACCGTCTACTGTTCATCCAGCCCTCCACACCACCGGGTCCTGTTCAACCAGCCCTCCATTGTCTACTGTTCATCCAGCCCTCCACACCACGGGGTCCTGTTCATCCACCCCTCCACCGTCTACTGTTCATCCAGCCCTCCACCACACCACGGGGTCCTGTTCATCCAGACGCAACGCCACTGCTCATTGTTCATCCACACCCCCCCCGCAACGCTCATTGTTCATCCCATCGATCGGCTTCAGTTAGCAGCAGTAGCGAAGGAATCACTCGATCGGGTTCAGTTAATAGCCATCGATCGATCGCTCGGGTTCAGTAATGCGTAGCCTGCAGTGCAATCGCTCGGGTTCAGTTAGAGCCCAACGCCTCGCTCGGGTTCAGTTAGAGCCAACGCCTCGCACACACGCGCGTACGTGTACAAGAGAAACGTGCATCGCTCGGCCCCCGACCTCCCACCGTAATTGGGAACTCCCCGAAATTTTCCTCCCTCTCACTTCTACCACGGTTTTTTCCGTCATGGACGGCCCAAAGAATGTCATGCAGCTACGTCTCCGGCCCGCCCAGGACGAAAAGCCCACTTTCTGTCATGATTTTTTGTCATAGAAGTAGGAGCCCACCACATCTATGATGATACCGGGTTTTGTCATAATTATCGTCATAGAAGTGTCATATGTATGACCAAAAAAATTCGTTCGGCCCAAAATGTCACAGATGTGTCTTTTTTTTGTAGTGTACCTGGCATGCCAAATGTCGGATCTCGGGTTCTGGCAAAACTCTCAAGGTTCAAACACAGGGGTGCGTGCGAAGATCTCCCCCTACGAACTCGCGCCCTCAACCTCGCCACGATCTCAAAGGCAAGCTCGACGAACTCGCAACACAAGGGACACAAGATTTATACTGGTTCGAGCCACTTTTGTGGTGTAATACCCTACTCCAGTGTGGTGTGGTGGATTGCCTCTTGGGCTAAGGATGAACAATACAAGGGGAAGAACAACCTCCTGAGGTGAGGTGTTCTTGTGCTTGGTGGGTGTGAGGATGGGTTGGCTAATCCTACTGTGGTGGCTAATCCTATTTATAGAGGCCCTGGTCCTCTCTCCAAATATTGAGTGGGAAGGGAGCCAACAACGGCCAATTTGAAAGGGGATAGCTAGTACAAGTTAACCTGACGAAAGCAGACTTCGCCTGCGAAAGGCTCTGGTGGTGACACTACAAAAAAAAGACACACCCGTGACATTTTGGGCCGAACGAAAGTTTTTTCTATCATACATATGGCACTTCTATGATGATAATTGTGACAAAACCCGGTATCATCATAGATGTGGTGGGCTCCTACTTCTATGACAAAAAATCATGACAGAAAATGGGCTTTTCATCCTGGGCGGGCGAGAGACGCAGCTGCATGACATTCTTTGGGCTGTCCATGACGGAAAAAACAGTGGTAGAAGCGAGGGCGAGGAAAATTTCGGGGAGTTCCTGGTTACGGTGGGAGGTCGGGGGCCGAGCGATGCGTGTTTCTCTCATACACGTGCGCGCGTGTGTGCGAGGCGTTGGCTCTAACTGAACCCGAGCGAGGCGTTGGGCTCTAACTGAACCCGAGCGATTGCACTGCAGGCTACGCATTACTAAACCCGAGCGATCGATAGATGGCTGTTAACTGAACCCGATCGAGTGATTCCTTCGCTACTACTGCTAACTGAAGCCGATCGATGCTACATGTGGATGAACAGTGAGC
>NC_041384.1:342120283-342144416 GCF_002162155.2 Triticum dicoccoides
TGCCTCTGGATGAACAGGACACCGATTGATCGAGCCGGTTGGGGCTGGATGAACAGGACCCCGTGGAGGGCTGGATGAACAGGACCACCCCGTGGAGGGCAGGATGAACAGTAGACGGTGGAGGGAAGGATGAACAGTAGCCCGTGGAGGGGTGGTTGAACAGGAGCCGGTGGAGAGGGCTGGTTGAATAGTAGCCGGTGGAGTAGAGCGCGGTGGAGGCTGGATGAACAGGAGCCCGTGGATGAACAGTCGCAGGTGGAGGCTGGAGGAGGTCGACGGTGGATGAATAGTAGCTCGTGGAGGCTGGAGGGGGTCGACGGTGGAGATGAACAGTATACCGTGGAGCCCCGTTTTGCGGTACGCCACACCCCTCCCGATGAACAGGACCCCTGTTTCGACCGTAGCGCTCCAACACAAGTCCGTTTCGTCCGTTTTGCGGTACGCCACACCCCTCCCGATCAACGGGACCCCCGTTTCGACCGTAGGAGGTCCATTTCCTCCGTTTTGTGGTACGCCAGACCCCTCTCAATCAACAGGACCCCGTTCCGAACATAGGATGTCCGTTTCCTCCGTTGTGCGGTACGCCAGGCCTCATTTCCATCGCCGGTTCCGTCCAAGCCCTCCCGATGAACATGACCACGCATTCCGTTCCGACCCAGCCGGTTGGCTCCCGCGTGTTACGTTGCCTTCCCATGAACACGACGCATTCTGTTGCCTCCCCATGAACACGACGACTACGCTGTTTCTCCGTTCCGACCCAGCAATGTACACGAGCCCTGGCCATACGTATGCGCAAGTAGGCGTTCGAGACCCCGCCCGTATGTACACATATGTGGCCGTATATTCTTTCTTGCACCCTGGCCGCTGTAGGTACATGTACATGCTACGTGCGCGCCTCTACTACGACACGTGTGCGCCTCTACATCTACCAGTATGTATGTACACGTTCGCGACCAGAATTACAACGCTACGTACGCTTCGACCAGGTGGGTCCCGACTGTCAGGCACTTCCTTGCCTGCAAAGATGTAGCTGGTGGGTCCCAGCAGTCAGGGGGCGAATCGTTTTTTTGGCCGAACGCACTTCCTTACGTGCGAAGATGTAGCTGGTGGGTCCCAGCAGTTAGGGGGAAACGCTTTTTCGCGAAATACAGTGGCCCGTCCGGTGGGTCCTAGCTGTCAGGTGGAGGAATCATTATTTTCCGCGTAATAAGGAGGCACTTCCTTGTTGCGGCCATGGACCCAGCTGTCAGCCTCTCCACATATAGTCCACGTCCGATGGAAGTCATTCCTTGACCATGTTGACCACGCCGCGCCGAGAGCACCAGGGCGGTGGACGACGGCAAGGCCTAGGAAGGGGATGACACGGAGGCAGGGAAGACTCGGCAGTTGTTTCCCATGTAGAGGGGAGTACGACTCTATGAGGGTTTACTGGTTCGTCTGCCGTCGCCGGAGAATAACAGCAGGTGTGGGTGAGTAGAGGGATGGCTAGGCCAGCGATGGGAGTACGATCGGGCGATGAGGCCTGCGCGGCAGCACAGCTAGTCGCGAGGATGAGGGAGCAGGCAGTCCCACCGACGCTTGTTTGAGCGGCTGGAGCATGAAGAGCAGAGATGGAAGAAGCACGAGGGCCGTTGGATGGACATCCAACAGTCAGTGCTTGTGCGTCAACCTTTTTTTTAGGAAAGCCTCAAATCTGTGGAAAACAGCATACAACCCATCTGCCATTATTTCTAATAATTTATAGCCCATTTGCTAATTCTTAAGGTTTTTTTGGAGCCTATATTCTTTTTGTTACCATTACAGCCCATATTGTGGCGACGGTTAAAAAAATATATGAAATTTTGCATATTTCGGTGCGGTCCGAACTGTTTTTAATACCGAAATTTCGACTCACATTCAAACTGATTTTGAAAATAAATGTATATCAATATAAAATCCAACAAATTCTCCACGCATAAAAATTAATGTAATTTAAAATCTTGAAATGAAAAAAAGATATTTGAAACTAATTGCCGGTTTGATGTGTTTTAAAAATGTACAGCCCATTTCTCATTACTGATGGGCCATTTTCTCGGCCAGCCGAATGAAAGCTCTCCTTGTCTTGAAAGATTTGCAGCCCAACAGGCGTGACAAAGCGACTTACTTGGCAAATCACCAAAAAAACTATGCTATGGCCGTGGACCCAGCTGTCAGCCTCTCCACGTAGAGTACTCTTCCGATGGAAGTTGTTCCTTGACCACGTTGACCACGCTGCGCGGAGAGCACCAAGGCGGTGGACGACGGCGAGGCCTAGGAAGGGGACGACGTGGCAGTGGAAGCCCGCGCGGAGAGGACTACGAGGGTTCACTGGTTCAGCTACGATGTGAGGCTGTCATCGCTGCAGGGCCTGGCCAGCGGTGGGAATAGTACGGGGCGGTGAGGCCTCTGCGGCAGCACAGTCGGCCATGGGAGGCAGGAGCATGTGACACGACCGGCGCTGCTTTGGGCGGCTGGAGCAAGAAGACCAGAGGTTCAAGAAGCACTACGACCGTTGGATGGACATCGTACGGTCACTAGAGCTAGAATCGTTCATATTGACTAAGTTGACAAAGCCCTTCATCCCCGTCAACTTAGTAGGCCCACAAGTCAGCCTCCCAGCAATGTGGGTCCCGGCTAGCCGGGGGAGTATTCATTTTTTTGTGCATAATAAGGAGGCACTTCCGGTGGGTCCGAGCTGACAGCGGGGGAATATTTTCTTCGCGAAATACGGTGGCCCGTCCGGTGGGTCCCCGCAGTCAGGGGGAGACGATTTTTTTTCGTAAAATACTGGTGGCCCGTCCGGTGGGTCCCTGTTGTTAGGTGGAGGAATCATTATTTTCCGCGTAATAAGGAGGCACTTCCTTGCTGCCACCGTGGACCCAGCTGTCAGCCTCTCCACGTACAGTCCACGTCCGATGGAAGTCGTTCCTTCCATGTTGACCACACCGTGCCGAGAGCACCATGGCGGTGGACGACGGCCAGGCCTAGGAAGGGGACGACGTGGAGCCGGTGAAGACGTGTCAGTGGATGCCCACGCGGAGAGGAGTATGAGGGTTCAGTCGTTCGGCTGCGGTGTGAGGCTGATGTCGCCGCAGGGCCTGGCCAGTGGTGGGAATAGTAGGGGGCGGTGAGGCCTCCACGGCAGCACAGCCGACCAGGCGGCAGGACCGGCACTGCTTTGGGCGGCTGGAGCAAGAAGACCAGAGGTTGAAGAAGCACTACGGCCTTTGGATGGACATTGTACGGTCACTATAGCTAGAATCGTTTATATTGACTAAGTTGACAAAGCCCTTGGTACGTCAACTTAGTAGGCCCACAGGTCAGCTTCCGAAACGGTGCGCCCGAGATGTCAGGGGGAGGAATCATTTTTTGGGCGGGTGAAGCTAGAATATCCGAGATTGAAGAAGAAGCACGACATCCGTTGGATGGACATCCAACGGCCACTACTGCTAGAGCCATGTGTTGACTATAAGTTCACAAAGCTTTGCATACGCGTCTTTAAGTGCATCTAGTGCCACCCCTAGTTGGTTTTGGAGTATTGACGACAAACCTGGTTGAGGGACTAATGTGTTTGTGAGAATTGCAGGATAACACAGGTAGAAGTCCCACATTGATTTCAGTTTTCCTACCATAGATGACCCCTAAAAATGTATGAAGACATTGAAGTCAAAGGTGGTATGTGAAGACATTCACATTGAAGACTATGACAAGAGAAGACACTGTGTGAAGACTATGGAGCGCGAAGACTTAGTTGTTTCGTCGTTATTTTTCTTCTTTGTTGAGTCGTAGGAACCACCGTACTGTTAAGTAGGGTCCACAAGAACCAGTCAGAATGACTGAAGTGATGTTTAACCAAAATCCTATGTCTTCAAGCGAAGACAATGAGAGCAAATCTTATCCAGAGTTGGATAAGGCAGCTTTGCTTGTAGCCCAAGTAAAGGTGCCGAGTGTGTTTGAAATCTGACTGTTGGAACACGTGTCAGTTCCTTAGTGACCTAGGGTCATTTCGGACAAATCAGGTCGGGTTGCATAGTGGCTATAAATAGCCCACCCCCTACAACCATAAATGGTTGGCTTCTCAGAGTTAGTGTACGGCTTTTGTCGTTTGAGAGCAACCCACCTCGAAGCCTTTGAGAGAGAATTCCTTGCGAGGATAAAGCCCTAACCACCCAGAGCCAAAGAGTGTTAGGCATCACTAAAGTCTTCTTGTCTGTGTGATTTGAAGACTTATTACACTTGACGACTGTGAATCCTCTAGCCGGTTAGGCGTCATGTTCTGAGCATCCAAGAGTCATTGTCGATCGCCGGTGAACGAAGTCTGTGAAGGTTCGGGAGTCTACCTGGAAGACTTACCAGAGTGATTGGGCGAGGACTGGGTGTCCTTAGCTCAAGGGGAATAAGGTGAAGACGCGGTCTTCTGAGTTGAATCTCAGCCTCCCTAACCAGACATACAGTTGTCACAGCAACTGGAACTGGTCCAACAAATCATTGTCTTCAATGAGAAGCTAGCCCTGGTGAAGTCATTGCATTATCTTTTGTCTTCACTAAGTAACTAATTGTTCTGATTGGCTTCACACTATCGTCCTACCTGATCTATACTGCCTAGCTGCTATTAGTCATTGTGCTTTCACTTCATTGAATACTTGACTATGGCCTGCTTAGTGTAAGTCGTAATCCGAGATCAACTCGACCCAACGTCCTTGCCTGAGATTCAAATCTAGTGGGGTGAAGATATATTTCAAACTTTGGTGGTCGGTGAAGATCTCGCAACGATTACCGAGGAGGTAATGTCTCCAAGATTTAAGTGCATGGACTACAGCTGCAAGCTCTAGATCATGTGTGGGATTATTTTCCTCATGTCGGTGTAATTGCCGTGAAGCATAGGCAATTACCTAACTATCTTGCATGAGTATGCAACCTAGTCCTTGTTGCGAGGCGTCGCAATAGATTATAAAGTCCTTGGAGAAATCTGGTGGTACCAGTACGGGAGCAGATGTCAGGCCTCTTTTCACTTCCTGAAAGCTGAACTCGCACTGTGGGGTCCACTCGAACTTTTTATCTTTCTTGAGGAGTTCTGTTAGAGGTTGAGCAACCTTGGAGAAATTCTCTAAGAAGCGGCGGCAATAGCTCGCTAAGCCAAGGAAGCTCCTAACTTGCTTGACCGTCTCAGGTGGAGTCCTATCAAGGACGGCTTGAACTCGCTCGGGATTGACAGCAATACCCTTACCAGAGATTACATGGCCTACATAGGTCACTTCTGGCAACCAAAATTCACACTTGGAGAATTTGGCATAAAGGCGATGCTCTCGAAGTTTCGTCAACACCAGCCTTAGATGTTTGGCATGTTCCTCTTCATTCTTGGAGTAGATGAGTATGTCATCGAGGTAAACTACGACGAATTTATCCAAATACTCCATGAAGACCGAGTTCATTAACCGAGAGAAGGTGGCTAGGGCATTGGTTAAACCGAAGGACATAACAGTGTACTCGTATTGGCCATAGCGAGTAACAAAGGCTGTTTTGGGAATGTCCCCGTTTCTGATTTTGATTTGATGGTAGCCCAATCTCAAATCCATCTTGGAAAAGACTGAGGATCCAGCAAGCTGATCATATAGATCGTTGATCCTGGGAAGCGGATCCTTGTTCTTGATGGTGACCAAGTTGACAGGTCGGTAATCTACAACCATCCGATCCGTTCCATCCTTCTGCTTGACAAAGAGGACGGGGCAAGCCCAAGGAGAGGAACTAGGATGGATGAAACCCTTTTTCAAGGACTCATCGAGTTGGTTCTTAAGCTCGGCTAGTTCTAAGGGTGCCATCTAATAGGGTCTTCTAGAAATTGGAACGGTTCCTGGAACAAGGTCTATCACAAACTCGACATCCCTGTTAGGTGGGACACCTGGCAGTTCTTCTGGAAAGACATCTGGAAAGTCTAGGACTACCGGAATATCCTCAAGGTCTGGAAGGGGGTTGGCATTTAGGGAGTAAAGCTGGCGCTTGGCCACTCGAGTTAAGACATTGACTGTCTTGCCCGATGGGTGAGTAAGTTGAACGGTTCTAGTGGCACAATCAATCTTAGCATAATGAGCTGACATCCAGTCCATACCCAAGATGATGTTAATGTCCGAGGACTTAAGAGCTTTTAAGGATGCAAGGAAGACAAGTCTATCAACAAGAATTTCGTTCCCATGGCTTACTCTAGAAGTTTGCCATTTGGAACCCGGAGTTTGAATTACCATGGAAGTGGGCATGTCACAGAATGTCGTGTTATGCAATCGAGCATAGTTCTCGTATATGAATGAATGTGATGCTCCAGTATCGAAAAGAACAGATGCCAGATGGCAATTAACAAGGAGCATACCAAGGACGATGTTAGGATCCTCATGAGCCTCCTCGGCTGAAACATAGTTGACATGGCCACATGCAGTGGTGACCGGCTTGGCGTAGAATGTCTTTCCCGCTGGCTTACCACGGCCAACGGACTTTCCAGACTGATTTGGGTTATTATTCTGGGGACACTCTCGACTATAGTGACCCGGCCCTCCACACTTGAAACATGTCACAACATTGAGGCGTGGAGCAGCATTAGCAGCGGGGCCACCATAGGGCTTGGGCGGTGCAAACTGCTGGTTGGGGCGAGGCGCCTCAAAGGATGGCCTCGGAATGAACCTGGGTGGCAGTGCCGTGCTTGGAATCCACACCCGGTGCTTCTGAGATCCAGAGCCGGATGAAGAGCCAAAATCACGAGAGTGCTTGCGTGAAGCGTCATAGTCAGACTGGCCTGTCTCGGCACTGATGGCTTTATTGACCAACTTCTGAAAGGAGGTGCACTCGTGCAGACGAAGATCACGGCGAAGCTCAGGGCTAAGTCCCTTGCAGAACCTTGCCTGCTTCTTAGCGTCGGTGGATACCTCTTCAGGAGCATATCGTGCCAGATTCCCAAATTCACGGCTATATGCATCCATAGTTAGTCTTCCTTGGGTGAAATTGCAGAACTCTTCCCTCTTGCGATCTATGAGACCTTCCGGAATGTGATGCTCACGGAAAGCCTCACTGAATTCAGCCCAAGTAGTGATTTGGCCGACCGAGCGCATAGCTTCAAAATTTTCCCACCAAAGGCTAGCAGGGCCTTCGAGGTGATAGGTAGCATAAGTAACCTTATCAGCTTTGGCTATGTTGGCAGAACGTAGCTTGTTGGTGATGCTGCAAAGCCAGTCATCCGCGTCGAGGGGCTCGACGGAATTATTAAACTTTGGTGGGTACAACTTGATGAAGTCATTGATTGACACCAAGTCATTTCGCTGATGGCATGTAGTGTTCTGCTCAATCCGCTCGAGCAAGCGGTTAGTCTCACGCTTGTTTCTTTCCGCCTCCAGCATCACTTCGGCCAGAGAAGGCGGGTGAGGCAGATTTTCACCCTAACTGCACTGGCTTCCCCCTGCTCCAGGGCAACAGGGTTGCTGCGGGTGTTGACCATCCTAGGAGAAAACAAGACAGCGGCTTAGATAAGGATGGCACAAACTTAGCAAGGAAGTGCAGAATGTAATGGATAACACGGAATGCAGAGATGTTCATCCGTATGTCATGGTATTATAGAACTGCCATATATATACCAACGGTCATACACACCATACATAGTTTAGTACAAGCCCAGGTTACAGTACAACTATGATGAAAGACGTTACATCTCATCGGAGGCATTCCAAGCTCCTATACATTATTTGTCTACACCTCCGGAATTGATTACACACAGTCATATTCCACAAGTCACGCAGGACAGTGGAGATACAACTATTACAATACTAGTGATACTACTACTAACTCGGACAGCTCCGTAGTAGTCCTCATAGAAGTCACCTCCATAGCCTGGAAGTTCAACGTGATCATCCGGGAACAGACGGTCCTGAGGAGCTTGTGGACCAAAGGGGCTAGGATGAGGTCTTGGACCAACAAACGATGGCCTGCGGGGACCACGGGGTGGGGTGATGCCTCCCATATCATGCCAATCCACCATGTCTGGCAGAGCAGATCTCACAGGATACCGATCCCTTGTATCCATACATCAAGCTTGCATCGCAGGTGCAAACCGAGTCAAAGTGGCCCAATGATCAGCACGGGTGTTGAAAAGCTCTAGTCTCAAGGCCCGATCCTCTCGGTCCTTATCCTCGAGCATCTCGGTAGTGGTGCGAGTTAGTGAGTCCTCATGTGTAGGGTCAGCATAGATAGCCTGGAGATACCCTTGCGCTCCCGGGAGTGAAGCTGGCAAATAACGGAAGTCGGTGTTCCGAAGCAGGCCAGTCCGGACTCGCATGATGGTCATCATGGAATAGGAAGCATCCTGCACAGCCATCTCAACAGTAACCCCGAGTCCATAGGAACAGTGGAGGGGCTCGGTAGATCCAGGATAAGAAGGAAATATCCTGACGGTGCAGAAATATTGGCTTTGATTAAAGTCTCGGAATTTCTCTTCGACAATGTATTCGGGATACCAATGGTAACCCGTCTCGATCATTACCCGGACTAACATAGCAGTATTACCGGGCACATCGAGGCACCAGGTCAGGCGAACCACTTGGTTTTGAGCATGAGTGGCCATCTGAAAGCACAACCACAATGCAAAGACATTAGAATTTCTAAGGAAAATTGGACAACATAACAGCTGTAAATGCTCAGAAAAAGATTTGAGACATCCACAACAGTTTGCAATACCACTCAACAACATCATATCAAGGTTCTAATTCAACTGGCAACATACTAAAAGTAGTAGAAACTGTACTGAGGCTTGTAACAACAATCCTATAAGCTACTACGGATTAGTAACACGTGAACCTGACAGAAGAAGAGAGCCTAGTCCTTAACCCACGTTGAATGAGAAGAGAATGACTTAGATCAGAGGGCATAAGGTAAAGGAGTAAAAGAGCCTTACGTTCCCTCCCACAATCAATTCCCCTACATATAACTAAAGCATTTCTAGACTCGACATCGACCAGTTTGGCTCAACGAACCTACAGGCAGTCCGGCTCTGATGCCAACGCTGTCAGGACCCCGATTCCAAGTCACATCGATCTAGCCGATAACACCTCATATCGCATTGCTTCCTCACGCACGGTATCCCCACGGGTGTCGCCTTACCATGGCCCGGGACCGTTTGCGCCTTTTGGCTCACGTATATGATAGTGTCGCTAGCATCCATATGACAGAGAACTCGGACCGACATGGCTAGTCATGAACCCAAAGAGGCACAGATCTATGGAGACAGGCATACGTGAATCATATCAAGCATGTCGGTCATCAGCGTGTGAATCCGGGCTGTAGCACTGGGCTAACAGGACTCCGGGGAACCCGGGCTGTAGCAGGCTAGGCAGGACTTCGGATGTCACCGTGTGACATTTCCCCGAAGGGACAGACATAGGAACGAAGTGAAACACATGCCGACCAGTCAAGTGTCCTGAGCAGTAGTGCTGAGCTAGTAGGACTCGGGTGAACCGAGCTGTAGCGGACTACTATGGCTCAAGGAACACTAGACTACATTTCCCCATAAGAAAGGCTGCCAAGGATAAACAACTAGATTGTCGGATCCCACTCATACCAAGCATTTCAATCATACACACAATATGCCCGATATGAGTACATACAACATGGCATCACAACAAAACTCTACAACTCAAGTACTTTATTTAAAAAGGCTCCGAGGAGCCATACATAACATATTCATACAGGTAGGGGTCACACGACCCGACACTCAAGTCATACAATCATACAAGCACATGCGGAAGCAACTAGTCTGAGTATAGACACTAGAAAGAAAGAAGGCTTCTCAAAGCATGTCTATCTACATAGGGCCCTCCGTGGCCAGGATCACCACCTGGGTGGCTAGTCACTCATCGACATCAAGGTCTACGTAGAACCCATCGGTGGGGGCGGTGTTGTCGTCTGAAAATAGTAATTAAGCAAACATGAGTACAAAGGTACTCAGCAAGTCTTACATCAGAACCTACTATACATGCTCATTCCCAAGAAGGTGGTGGAGTTATTGCAGCAAGCCAGCTTTGGCTCTTGGCTAAGCTATCCTACGAGACTCCACTAGTAAAATAGTTTTTGCACATGAGTCCACTACTCACCAACACAATACTCCACCAGGGATCCTCCCTCGTCATCCTACGAGAGGGCCATCCTCAGTACTCACACCTATCTTGAGTCTTTTAGTAGTATCCATTAACTTGTCTATGAACTGTATAGGCAACCAAGTAGTCCTTTACTGTGGACGCGGCTATTCAAATAGTTTTATACCCTGCAGGGGTGTACTTCTTCATACATGCTCTCACCACTTACCGCCGTTTACACGACATGTACACTGCAACCTTCAAGCGGAAGCCCAACGAGGGTGTCGGCCATGGCCTACCTAAACACTCAAGTCTCTAGTCCAGGTTTATCGCCTATCCAGGATCCATCCGCAGGGAGTCCGGCCGAGGTTTCCACATACGGCCCCGAACGATGTGAACAGGGTTCCCGAGACACCAAACGGGTGACTTGGTACATCGTGCCATGGTGTATCTACTGCAACATAGCCCACCCCTAGGGTCAGCGCTACGCACGGCCGCCAACACATAACCTACAACACCAGAAACTATTTGCAACTCCTGGACAGAGTACTAGGGTGATTAAGAAGCCGAGAGGGTCCATTGGTTTTGGGCCCAATGTATGGTAGTAACTTAATCTTAAATCACACATACAGATCTCAGTTCTTAGGGACGACCTCAATGAAACAACCCACCATGTACTCCTACATGGCCTCTCATCGATACCTTTACCAAAGCATGTTCAACACATCCCTCACATTACCAACATAATCATTTCACTCTAGTCCATCACCCAGATGAATCAGACCTGACACAACTCTAAGCATAGCAGGCATAGCAAGGTAGGAATCACATACATGGCCCAATCAACTCCTACACATGCCAGTGGGTTTCATCTAGTTACTGTGGCAATGACAGGTCATGCAGAGGATAAGGGTTAAACTACCGTAGCACACAGCAGTTTGAATCACGTTGTCTTAATGCAGTAAACAAGAGCAGAAGCGAGAACATGGGTTTGTATCGGAATGATCAATGGGTTGCGTGCCTGATGTAGTGGTAGTAGGGTACTGCCCTTCGGACGGATACTCGGGGTTATCCTCGGAGGCAGAACCTACCATGAAAGACACACTGAAACATAATCAACACATGACAATATGCAACAATATGATGCATGCTATGACATGGCAAAATGAATGTGTCTTGGCCTAATGCAAGCTAAAACAGAAAGGAATGAACTCATTTGAATCAAAGATTCAAATGTTAGTTCATTTAACATAGCTTTTATTAGTGCATTGCCTTATTTTGCTTAAACAGCAAGGTTAACTTGTTTTGTCATGCGTGAAACCATTACAGATGGATAGATTGAATTTTTTCTGATCATTTTTCATATATAATTTGTTTGATTTGGAGCTATGGTTGATTTTCTATGATTTTTAGAAGTTTTGGCTATTTTCTGGAATTTCCTATTAAAGCATAAATCCAGAAAAGAATTTACTGCATCAGCATTGCATCAGAGTGACGTCAGGGGTCAACGGGCCGGTCCTGGTCAAACCTGACTAGTGGGACCCGCATGTTAGTAGTTAATCAACTAACTAATTTTTGATTAGTGCTAATCTAAGTTAATTAGCTGGGCGGTCCCACGTGTTAGAGACTCAGGGGAGGTCAACCTGGGCCCACACAGGGTCAAACAAGGGCAAACTTGCCGGCGTTTAGCCACCGGCGAGGCCAGACGCGGCGGAGCAGCGCGGGTTTTGCACTCCGGCGACCAAAAGGACGGTAGAGACCATCTATGTGATGCGGGGAGTGAGCCGCGTCGAGTGGTGGCAGTGGGTGGAGCTGGGGTGGCCGGAAACGCCGGCGGCGACGAGCGTTGCGGCTGCCGGAGTTCGGGCAAGGTCGAACTAGTCGCTAACAGGCACGGCGAGGGGCGTGCGGGGGTGCTACGGGCTCCTGCGAGTGCGTTGAAGACGATGGCATGCTCGGTTGAGACCCAACGTGGTTGTGGCCACGATGGCGACGTGCGGTGGCGGTGGCGAGCTTCGGCCGCGGTGGTTAGTAAGGCTAGAGGAGGAAATAGACAGCGAGGAGCAAGGGGTTCGGTGGAGGAGCTCACGGCGGTTGCAGAACGCGTCTCAGCGGGCTCGGGGGAGGTCGGACGGCGTCGGGGTGTTGCCAGCGATCTCGGTTGCTCGAGGTAGAAGACAACCGCTGTGATGACGTTTGGGGCGTCCGGGGCGGCGTGGCTCTGCGGAGAGGACGAGGGTGACTAGGCGGGGCTTTTGGATGGGTCAGTGAGGCGAGGGGAGCACGGTGGTCATGGTGGTGGCAAACGGCGGCGACGGCTTCGCCCTGCTTCGGGAGAGAGAGCAAGAGAGGTGAGACAGGGGGAGAGTGGAGCGGTCGAGGGGTCCAGGGGGTCTGTGTGGCACTCGTAGACGACGTTTGGGTGTTGGCAGAAGCAGGAGGAGGCCGGCGTGTGGCTGCGGGCGCCGGCCACGCGCCTCTCGTCCTCCCAGCAAGAGGAGGAGGATGACTGGCGCGAGCCAGTGGACTGGGCCGAGCTGGGCCAGGCCAGGGCGACAGGTAAGTCTCTATTCTCTCTCTCTCTTTTTCTGTTTTTCATTTATTCTATTATTTCTGTAACTTCAAGGCTTTATTAAAAATGCCAGGGCATTTCCAAAAATCATAAAATTAATCATGGCTACTTCTTAGAATATATCCAACAGCAAACATTTAGTTTATGATTATTTCAGCATTTAAAATATTTTATAGCATTTAAATGCCCAAATGCAAATACTATAAGAATTAATCCAATGACCTTAAGATGTCCTGGAAAAATGTGCACCATTTTTGTCAAAGGTTTTAACCCAAAACAAAAAGGGTGGGCCGTTTAGAAGGGCATTTCAGGTTCATTGAAAAAGTTTTTAGTAAACCCTAGTTGTTCCAGGGGGTGCTGGGGGTTCTGTCATCCCCATTTCAAATTTAAAATAAATTTAAACATGATGCACATGTTGAACCAATCCTAATGCATGACTAACACAGGGATATGACAATCTCCACAAGTACAACCTGCCATGTGCATTTGCATTCCAAAAGCAAATCACTTATATGCACATCTTCAGGGGGAGCCTTTGCCACTTATCAAGACAATACCTAAATCCTTTACATTTCACATACTTTTATCCCTGTTCAAAACTTCAACCAGTTTTTCATCAATCACCAAAAAGGGGGAGATTGTAAGTGCATCTAGTGCCACCCCTAGTTGGTTTTGGAGTATTGACAACAAACCTGGTTGAGGGACTAATGTGTTTGTGAGAATTGCAGGATAACACAGGTAGAAGTCCCTAATTGATTTTGGTTTTCCTACCAGAGATGACCCCTAAAAATGTATGAAGACATTGAAGTCAAAGGTGGTATGTGAAGACATTCACATTGAAGACTATGACAAGAGAAGACACTGTGTGAAGACTATGGAGCGCGAAGACTTAGTTGTTTCGTCGTTCTTTTTCTTCTTTGTTGAGTCGTAGGAACCACCGTACTGTTAAGTAGGGTCCACAAGAACCAGTCAGAATGACTGAAGTGATGTTTAACCAAAATCCTATGTATTCGAGCGAAGACAATGAGAGCAAATCTTATCCAGAGTTGGATAAGTCAGCTTTGCTTGTAGCCCAAGTAAAGTTGCCGTGTGTGTTTGAAATCTGACCGTTGGAACACGTGTCAGTTCCTTAGTGACCTAGGGTCATTTCGGACAAATCAGGTCGGGTTGCATAATGGCTATAAATAGACCACCCCCTACAACCATAAACGGTTGGCTGCTCAGAGTTAGTGTACAGCTTTTGTCGTTTGAGAGCGACCCACCTCGAAGCCTTTGAGAGAGAATTCCTTGCGAGGATAAAGCCCTAACCACCCAGAGCCAAAGAGTGTTAGGCATCACTGAAGTCTTCCTGTTTGTGTGATCTGAAGACTTATTACACTTGAGGACTGTGAATCCTCTAGCTGGTTAGGCGTCGCGTTCTGAGCATCCAAGAGTCACTGTGGATCGCCGGTGAACGAAGTATGTGAAGGTTCGGGAGTCTACCTTGAAGACTTACCAGAGTGATTGGGCGAGGACTGGGTGTCCTTAGCTCAAGGGGAATAAGGCGAAGACGCGGTCTTCTGAGTTGAATCTCAGCCTCCCTAACCAGATGTACAGTTGTCACAGCAACTGGAACTGGTCCAACAAATCATTGTCTTCAACGAGAAGCTGGCCCTGGTGAAGTCATTGCATTATCTTTTGTCTTCACTGAGTAACTGATTGTTCTGATTGGCTTCACACTATCTTCCTACCTGATCTATACTACCTAGCTGCCATTAGTCATTGTGCTTTCACTTCATTGAATACTTGACTATGGCTTGCTTAGTGTAGTCTACCTTCCGCTGCGTGGTAATAGGTTTATTTCTATCATTTGTCTTCGAAGCTTCCATGTTTTGAAGACTTTCATAAAAATCGCCTATTCACCCCCCACTAGTCGATCACTAGCATTTTTAGCGTCAACTCTGTTTTTTAGGGGACGCGTCAACTTAGTAAGGCCAGAAGTGTGTGGCAGAGAACTTATAGCCCATTTTTTATTTGTAAGAATATGTAGCCCATTTTTGAATTCTAATGGAATTTACTACAGCCCATTTCAACCAACCATTCAAAACAGAATTCAATAAAATTTCCCACATTTTGATGGGATCCGAAATATTTTTATCCCGAAATTTCTAGTTAGATTAAATACAATTTCAGTATAAATTTATATTACGTAAAAATCCAACGAAACATTGCGCTCACAACCATTAATGAAATTAAAATTTTCAATATCCAAAAATAATATTTTATAAAGTAATCACGTGTTTGGTGCATTTTTTTATAGTTACTGCCCAGTTTTTATAATTACATCCCATTTATTATTTCTTAAAGCCCATTTTCTTGTTAAGCCTAATGCATCCCTCCTAGGAAAGATTTGCAGCCCAGCGGGGCGGAGAATAACAACTTCACCTTGCCTGGGTATTCCTAAAAAAAGTATAGCTGGGCTAGGCATTTTCAGCTTGAAAAAAATTAATATCTGGGCTGGATATCTGGCCTGGGCTAGACGGGCCATAGCCCGCCCAGTTAATACCTGCAGCGATGTTTTCGTTGTTGTTTAGAGGAGAAAAATTAATATGTGGGCTAAACATCGAAAAACTCTGCAGTTCTTAGACCTCAAAAACACAAATACTGCTCGAGCTGCTTGGTCCCAGCTGTCGGCCGCTTCTTGTGCAATTCTCTCATTTATTGACTAGTACTACATAGGTTGACAATGGTGTGGGACCGTGATGTCAGGAAACCAGGGGGAAGAAAAATAAATAACTCCAGCGAGCGCTTCCACCTCTGCCTCGTTGTCTCCCGTGGAAACACCTTTCCTCCCTTTTTTTTGCTCGGGCAAGGACCAATGCATGCAGCACGTCCATGTGGTTATTAGGCAAGAAATAAAAGCGCTTTGCATGCTATGAATTACGATGGCCTGCATGGGTAGCTAATAAGGCATCCTCTTAACTGCTGTAATTAACTGTTGTGTTTAGAAGAGAGAAATATTCTTCTTTTCCACCAATCTGCTTGCACCTTGGTCGTGATGCACCTTCTAATACGACTTATTCACCTAGACGGAGGGAGTATAGTTTTATACATATATATATATATAATAAGGAGGCACTTGCGTACGTGAGGCTATGGACCTGGTGGGTCCCCATTGTCATGCTCTCCAAGTAAATTCATCTCCTCGCCCACGCGCGCTTTCTACCCAAAACAGTCAGCGCCGCCTGCCCCCCTTCCCGGTGCAGGCGATTGCTCCGCGTTCAAACAACACAAGTGTCGTCCGTCCGTCCATCTGCTGCCCACATTAATGATATGCGGTTGCCGAGGCGGCTGCTCCAACGCCACACGTCTGTCCCTCCGCCCGCCCACCATTGTTATATAAACTGTTGCGCCGGCCATAGGCGCAGGCATCCGCATCCATTCCCTTTCTCCTGTCCACACCACTACTGCCCACCATGGCTTCCTCGCGCTCCAGCGCTCTTCGGGATGGGCGGATGACGGACCACAAGGAGATGGCAGCCATTGCTGCCGACCGGCTGGCCGGCAGGCAGCCGGAGGACGACGACGTCCCAATGGAGAACATGGTGGTCGATGATCCGGCGCCAACCGCCTCCTCCGCGCCTTCCTTGCTGGTGCATTGCACCATGACCATTGGTGAGGCCCGTGCCCAATATATGGACAGTGTGAGGCAAATGCGTTAGGAGCAGTTCCGGGAGGCGCAGGCCGACGCCGCCTACAACCACCAACTCCTCCAGGAGCATCTGCAGGCGGAGGAGCAGATCGCTGCGGAGCGGGCGGAGCAGGAGCCGTTGCGCGACTCGTACCGCTCCGCCCGCATGGGCTGCCTCGAGCGCTGGTGGGAGCGCATGCGGGTGGCGGAGGCTGCGGCTGCCTACAAAGAGGCTAGCAAAGAGGGCGATGAAGCGGGCGAGGCGTTGTTTGGCGAGACCGAGGACGAGGCAGAGAACAATTTCGGCTCCGATGAGTCCCCGCTCCGCTGGCTTCGACGAGGCCCTGCTCCGCCGAGGCCCCACAGCGCCAACAACGAGGCAGAGGACATCGCTGGCCCTGCCTCGCCAACAACGAGGCAGAGGACATCGCCGGCTCAGCCGAGGCCTCACCCTGCCGGCAATGCGGGGGAGGATTTCCACCGCTCCGCTGAGGCGCCGCCTGCCGGCAACGAGACAGAGGACATCGCCGGCTCCACAGAGGCCCAGCCCTGCTGCCATCGAGGCCACGCCACACAGAAAATGAGGAAGAGTAGAACACGGTAGGTCGCCGCCACTCGTGTCCAAGTAAGGCCACCGCTGCTACCCTCCTGTTGAATCCAAGCTAGGCAGGTTGACCATTGACGGCCGGTTAGCTTCTTGGCGGCAACGTGGAGTCGGGGAGTTCTGTTGGAGAATAACACTGCTTCTACTTAACTGCTGGTGCAGTTGGCTGACTGACACGTGGACCCAACAGGCCACATGTCAGTTACGAAACTGCACCTGCAGTTAAGTCACTGAATCTTCTGTTCGGCTCAGCGGGACACAGGTGGGTAGCTTCGGTTAATTAATTATACCTCCAGCGCACCCCTTTTTAGTTGAAGAATGTATGAAATGTAATGAAATCTGGCATGTTTATATGAAATCCGACCCTGTATGAATGAATTTATTTCGATTAGTTCAAATTCCTGTATCACATTGGATGAACATGCAAAACAATATGTACTAGCATTATTCCCAGGGTGATCACCTCGTTTGCAGCAGTTTCACATGTACTCCCTCCGGTCCTTTCTAGTCTACATACAAGTTTTGTCTGCAGTCAAAGTATCTCTACTTTGACCAAACTTATACAAAAAAGTATGCACTTTGACAATGTGCGAAGTAAAAAGGAACAGAAGGAGTACAAAGAGTTTGAGCAGGTTTTTAGTGTTTCTGTACATTGCAATCAAACACACTGGCCTGGCAATTCATAGATAACATTCAAAACAATCGATGATTATGCATCTCAGCGACTCACATGTCAGAGGCAATATTTACTTCACAACTAAAGACTAAAGAAAAAATTGATCGACGCTGCTGACAGCAAGGGCGTCCCATTCGAAAATATCAAACGCATGTCTTGCTAAAATCAATGAGCAAAATTTGACAAGGTTGTCCCATTCCAAAATATCAAATGCCTACGATTGTGGAATGGGCAGGGTTTGCCATCAGTTCGGACATTGACATGGCACCTCATGCTAAATAAACCAACTGTTCTTTTTGTGTAGTTCCACCAAAATCAACCAAATTCGCGCGTAGCTTGTATGATTTCGCCCTTATATGTTGCAACGCCTTGAACTTATCGGCACCTCCTTTCTTGTGGTGGAAATGAATGATTCGATGTATTCATGAACATTTTGTGCGGTTCCCATTGGAATCAAGCTGAGCACCCCTGTTTGCACAAATACAAAAAAGTGATTAGTATAGAGCAAACTATACTATGAATTGACAGTTTCAACAGGCACATACATGGTCCATGTAGAGCACACTTTTAGAGAAATGGAACTCACCAGAAAGAATCCTAGAACAACATTGTACTCGCGCATCATAGCAAAAAAATGGAGATTTTGTCAGTCCTTCTGAGCTGAAGTTAGTTTGGTCTTGTGGGGAGTACTGTGACCATCCTTCAACTGCTCCTTCTGATGATAAGATAGACAGGTCTTCTCCATCCTGGCATAATCGGAACTAGTCACTTCACGTACTCCATATTCTTCTTCAGAGGAAGATGATCCTATTGTGCAAAGACAAGAGGACTACTAAATGCTAGCATCACTGTTTGCTCGAAAAAAGGAAAGGAAATATTTAAAACAGCACAGATGAAGCACTTCTCAAGGACAATACCACTTTTTCATGACAGCACCGGGAGTTGATTTTTGTTTTTCTTCCCCTTGTTCTTCCCCTTCATCACTTGGTTCAATAACAAACAAGCTTCGCCTTCAATGTAAGATTTGGCATGTCAATTAGGGAGCACAAGTATAGTACTAAACTTAATTTTCTGATGAAAGTGGCAAAATACAGGCCAGCAGTTGTGAAATATCCTTATCTTTCCTCAATGGGATATTATGGTGCACATACAGATTGGAAGTCTTGTCTCCATTTGTGCAGTTCACTAAAATCAAGCAACATTATCGTACAAGTAGCACAACATATGAATGCACACTGCAGAATCATGTGAAAGAAGGCTAGTACTGACCTCTCATGATGCAGAATTCAAACAACTCACAAGAAGAAGATCTGAACCAAATTCGCCTTAACGTATAGGAAGTAAGATTCCTCTTGTGCAGTTCCACTAAGATCAAGCAATCAAGCAACGTTGTCGGTGTGACATTTTGGTTGAACTGCATAAAACACTCTTAAAACAAAAGTGTTTTGTGCAGTGCAACAAAAGGTCACAATGGCAACGAGGTGAAGCAGATAACCCTATTTACACAGAGGTGCAAAGGAAACAATTAGTGGTCAATAACGGTGGATGACACAGAAGCCAACAAAAAGAAGCATCTACCTTATCTAAATGGGAAAGAAAGCAAGACAGTAGCATTTCTCAAACAGTGGCATTGATAAATATTAACATAGAGATTATATTAACAATAAAATTCGTTAAACATGTAATTTTCTTTTAACTGTGGCATTGCATCAATTTTCCAGCGGCACTATTAGAGGGTGTTTGTTTACAGGGACATTTTGGTGTAGGGGCTAAAAAACTCCGTGTTAGTCACATCTAAACCAAAGAGGAGGGACTTTTAGGGATTAAAAGTGGGCATTTGGAACTAAAGAAAGAAGACCCCGAGGGAGTCTTTTTGGGACCTTTTCCAATAGTAGCCCCTACCACGCATCGCACCTTGTCTCTATTAGTTCATTACTAGGGGTAACATGGTCTTTTAGCATGTCATTTAATAACCTCTAGTCCATGTTTATTCCCTGGAACCCAACAGGTAGGGACTATGGAGTTTTTAACCAAACAAGGCCTTAGATTAACAACAGCTAATGAGTTGCACGGGACAGTGGATGCACCAGCACCATGTGCATCTACCGATGTACTGTGGTCATGCATAGTCTGTTGCAACAAAGAACAAACAACCAAGGAGCATATTTGTGTTGGTCCCAGTTTTGTTATCTTTAGACGCCTTTCCCTATGTGAGCGCAACAAATCTAGTCCTGCTCAAACTCTACGGCCTTGTCCCTTCCTTTCCTTTTTGAACTAGTACTTTCGCCCCTTCCTTTCCTCTTTGAACCATGTCCTAGATTTATGCGATACAACTTTCCCCACTACTTTCCTCCATTCCTTTCCTCTTTGAACCACGTCCTAGATTAATGTTATACAACTTTCCCCCTTAATTTCCTCTTTGAACCACGTCCTAGATTCATGCTATATACAACTTTTCCCACTACTTTCCCCCACACCTTTCCTCTTTGAACCACGTCCTAGATTCATGGTATACATGCAGCTAGAGCAATGCATGTGGAGTAAGTAAATTATACCTTAAGGTTCTTAGGGCGTGGTTCGGTGGGCGACGGGACGGCGGCGAAGAAGAAGGGGTCGGAGGCCCTCCCGCGCCGCCGCTGGGTGGAAAGTGAACAGTTGCGCCGGTAGTCCCTTGCCGATGGCGACCGCGTTAAGCCTCCTTCCCTTCCCGACGGACGGATCTTGCCGGCTCTTTGAGCAGCAGTGAGGGGAGAGGGAGGGCAACAAAGTCTTGTTTAGATCTGGAGAGGGCGAGAGAGTGTGAAGAGAGCAACTACAAGCGTTGAGGCTCCAGCGGGAGAGGGCGAAGAGTGAGCGAACAGGCTAACCAGCTACACAACCCTTCCATTATATTCAACGAGAGGGAAATAACCTTTTATACATTCCTACATTCGTGTGACAAGCATGCCGTGTTTTTCTTGTGTGTGTGGGAGTCATTGGGATTTCAATCATAATCGTGTCATGTGGCTTTGGTGGTAAGACTATCCATAGTGGTGCAGAAATAATGCAGCCTTAGTCACCTTACCTCTCTCCACGTAGTACGTTGGGTCGCACCAGTCAGAGGGTGAAACAAACAAATTAATAAGAAAAATTAAAAGCGCCAGCGGTGTATCTTACCTCACACATCTCGCTACTGCTCGGGAACACTATCCAATTGATCCCTCTGTTCGCTCACGTACTATTTTAAGTGAATCCTTATTATAACATGCACACAAATTTTGGCCACTTTTATTCGACTTAAGTCGGTGTGCCATCGTATCTCGTATACTTACTACTCCCTCCGTCTAGGTGTAATAAGTCACGTTCGAAGGTGCAACAGGACCAAGGTGCGTGTGTGTGTGTGTGTGTGTGTGTTTAACACCATGTGTGTGTTAGAGAGAGCGACAGATCGACCTACTCCTACAGAGAGATATTGTGTAGTGTACGATTTTAGCCACGAGAATCGGTGCATCCTCTTGTTTTCGGGCGTGTCCGATAGGGACATGCGGACAGGTGCCACGCCCGCTCCTGACCAGCCTTGCCCACCCAAAGCCCCTCCATCTCCCGCGCGCGCTTCCCGCCTGAAACGGTCGGCGCCGCTCCAAAGAATCAGTGCTGCATTCATGCCCGGGCAGAGCAGACGCGACCTCTCACTGGTGCAAGAGTGATGGTTGCTTCGTCCGTCCAACTTACTGCTGGGTCTATGTGATTTGACGGCTCATTGGTCTTTATTACTAAGGTGGTAGGACTGCTAGATGTCGCACGCTTTTGGCGAAAGGAGGTATACTACTACTACTACTAGATTACAATTTTCTCCATTCTTACAGCAGAGGCGTGCAAGAGCAGTGAAAACACGCAGGCTCGGTGATTACATGGCCCACCTCACACTACTATCACCGTGCGACACCTAACTCTTTACATAGTACTCCCTTTGTTCCTAAATATTACTAGATGAGTCCCCGCGCGTTGGCGTGGAATAGCGGTATATCTCTCTGCGCAAAATTATCGATTTCATAGAACAAAAAAACTCTATAACCGCATGACAAATGTGGTACCCAAACTAAATAAACTCCCATCATCATTTAGATCATCCCACGTAAGGAAAAAAGATCAGCCAACTCCTGAACTCCTACTGCATAATGGGATTATATTTTTCTTTTTGACATGTTAATGGGACTTAAAAGCTCACTTACATGCATGCTACCGGTGCATGCTTGCATGCAGACATGTTGATGTGATTTAAAACCCACTCACATGCATGTGGCACGGTATTTCTGCATGCTTGCATGTCGCTTAGTGCGGAGCCTCTCAACGTCAAGATCATACGGCTATTATGGACTGATTTACTTCATCTAACGGCTACATCAATTTTGATGACGTGGCTCAAGGAGAGGATAGAGAATTCCTAGTAGTGGGGGCTAGCTATTACTAGCAGATATAAGTCTTTGTAGAGATTCCACTACATACAGAACAAAATGAATGAATCTACACTTAAAATGCATCTATATACATCCGCATGTGGTTCATGGTGAAATCTCTACAAAGACTTATATTTAGGAACGGAGGACGTACTAGTATAGTACGTACTGTAATTTATCAGTGAGATAAATTTGTACAATGCTATGAAGCTTCCAGCTTCTGTTACATGTATCTTGCGTCCAAGGTTGCCCGTTGCAACATTTCATCAAATACAAAGGAGACTAACATGCATGCTATTGCATCTCAATGATTGACAGATCATAGCAAATATGTACTCCCTCCGTTCCAAAATAAGATTCTCAACTTTGTGCAAACTTTAGTACAAAGTTATACTACTACTAAAGTTGACACTTATTTTGGAACAGAGGCGGTTAAAGAAAAAAACGATCCATGCAGTCCCTAGCCCTTGAACCGTGAACCCTGACCAGGCTTCAATTTGCTGGCAACGTTCGAGCTTCCTAATAAATGAAGTTTGTAACCTTTTTACCATCGGATCATTTTGTGCAGTTTCACCAGAATTGAGATGAGCATCCCTGTGGCAAAGAAATTGAACAAGCGTGATTAGAATAAGATTACTGGGACTAGTTGATGAGACATAAACTCATCGCAAATACAGTATGTAGAAGCTAGTAGAGGTATGTGCGGGGCAAAGAAGTAGAGAAATATCCACAGGGAGTGATGTGGTTAACTGGAGCAGTGGTGCAAGCCGGCTGTAAAGGGAGTTGTACCTCAGGGACGTAGCTCAACCTTGAGGAGGGCAGCGGGAGGCGGCAACTGCCCACGTTGCGGTAGTGAGCAAGGGACGAAGGCAACCTCACCGGCTTTGTGAGAGATAACGGCGGGGACCCCTGATCAGGACATGCCGATAGTGGGTTTTCGCCATCGGCGACAGCCACCGCATCTACACTAAGCATCCACCCCTTCCCAAAGCGGACGTGATCCGCCGGGATATTAGAGATGTGGCCACAATTGTTTTGTGCGAGAGAGTGTGAAGAGAGCAACCCCAGCAAGCAACCGTGTAGGTTGGCCCGTCCTGACTATGTACTCCTTTTCTCTCCATATGAACCTATCATATTGCGTACGTGCCACTGAAGAAAAAAAACTTTATTTATAAATGACGCGGCACCTACTACTCGTTCTCCTATAACCTTGCGCTTGGCATCTCCAAAATATTGACCTTGCGATTGGCTCTTCGCCTCTTCAGGAAGTCGAACAATAACGGTAGTGTAGTATATATCGTTCTGGCTATATGAGACTGAATGAATTGTTGCACGTCCACCACGTGGGCGAGTGTCGAGGGGCGAGGGAGAGTGCTACATATGGAGCAAAATGAGTGAATCTACACTCTAAAATACGTCTATATACATCAGTGTTTGGAGTATGTACTAGTAGTTCATATTGAAATCTACTAAAGGACATATATATTACAAACAATGCTATAATCTCTATAACCAAGGTAGTAGGGACGAGGAGTAAACGGAGGGAGTAGTAAATTTTTCTCCTCGTCCTGTGAGCCACCGCGTGCATGGGCGAGGGAGCGGGCGTAAGGCGTAGTAAGCAAGCTTCACCTCATCCTGCGAGCCACCGCGCCCATGGGCGGGGGAGACGGTGTACTAAGAAAGCTTCTCCTCGTTCTGCGAGTTGATGGGACACATCAAAAGTACTCAAGTGTATAGAGCGTTGCCTCTAAGGTAGGCCCCACATGGTTTGCCTCTTATTTTAACATAACACGTCAAGTCGCAATTTGTTTGTTCACCTGTGGTAGATGATCCTACCTCCACAAAGTGGACGACCAGTACACGTGCCAAATTACCACGTGGGCTGCCTTTTTCGTACAGAAATGAGCTCCACCGTGTACCCGCGCGGGTGTGGTTCGGAAAGAGACGGGAGTACGTGCACCGTGCATGCACCTCTTCTCTTCATGCACGTTCCCCACCTATGTGGGTGTGTGTGAGAGATACAAACTGCGTTCGTGAGTGTTTTTTGTTTTGGG
>NC_041384.1:342144772-342147803 GCF_002162155.2 Triticum dicoccoides
GATGAAGAGAGCCATCGAAATTGTGTGTGTGTACAAGTCAAAGATATAGGGCGACTGGCTTACCGGAATGTTAGAGGGCACACGTCAAGTTTGTGTGTGGCAGGGAGACGTGACTAGAGCGCTCGATGTATTGGTGTGTGTGGGGGGGAGGGGGTGGTGGGAGGGGTAGGCAGAGGCCTAACTATAGAGGTAGAACGACTCGTATATGTGTTGAGAAGGAGAGACCTAACTATGTCTTGAGGGAGATCGGTCGACATCCATACATAACTGAAGGACGGGAAATATGATGGGAGAGAGATAGAGGAGAGAGAGAGGGAGGGAGAGGGAGGGAGAGGGGTAGAGTGCTGGATGGGTGATGGAGTTGCTTCTCGAAGATGGTGGGAGAGACCTACTGGACAAACTGAGGGTGGAACTGCAATGTTATCAATAAGAGTGGGGATGTGTTTCTGTGTGTGCTTGTGTGTGATAGATCTATCGGGACGCATCCATGGATGATGAAGGGGAACCATGTGTTTGCTAAGCAAACCTAACTAGATCGGTAGATCAATTGTAGTTTGTCGGAGGAAGGGAGAGACACAACTAATGAGGTAGATCGATTGACGTGTGGGTAAAAACGAGTTATAAGGACCTAGCTAGCTATATGTATAGCGAGAGATCGGTCGGTGTACGTCCATTTGTTAGAGGCTAATAAGGCCCGGCGAGACGGATAGAATGGAGCTAGGAGGTGGTGCGAGAGGCCCAACTACTAGCTAGATAGGGGGAGGAGTGTGCGGTTGTGAGAGAGCGATGAAAAGAGGGGCGAGAGTTTACATGTGTGTCTGACCGTATGAAAGACACGAGGCAAGGACACATAAAGGAGGAGATTGAAGGTGTGTTTGTATGTTATAGGCAGGCATCACTGGAGAGGTTTATCGATCGGTGTGTGTCGGAAAGGAGTTGTGGAGACTCTGGGAGAACAACCTAAAGAAAAAAATGAATGTGCCTGGTGGATAGAATATCGAGGGAGGGGGAGGGCGAGGAGGGCGTGTGCATGCATGAGAGGAAGTTAGTGGTAGCTACAAAGGTTAGAGGATTGTGTGGGTGTAAGAGACTAACAAAGATCATAATTTGATATGAAAGCGGATTCATATATTTGAATAATAGATCATAGTGTTTTAAACATTGCATGCATGAATATAGCGGTGATACACGTGCTATGCACATGTTATACCACAATGTGATAATGCATGGTGTTTGCAACTCACAGCTAAATGCCGAACAATCTAAACCATACTATACATCAAACAATCTCACATTTTATTTGAATTTGTGATAATGTGTGGCGTTTGCAGCTTACAACTAAATATCGAACAATCTAAACAATACTATATATCGAACATTCTCACATTTTATTTGAATTTGTGGTAATGTGTGGTATTTGCAACTCACATCTAAATACTTGTAGGCGTAGGGGGCGGGGCACCATACATAATGCGATAAACACATTATACATATGAGACATGGTTTAGATTATGAAGATCTAGCTAGAGCTAGAAATGTAATGTGATTTGAAATCAAAATAAAGTGGATTCAAAAAATCTAGTTTGAGTTCATATAGTACACATAGTTCATATGTAACTCGAGACTAATCATGTGGTGTGCTGTGAAGATAATACACAAACAATGGTTTAACTTGTCAATAATGATGATTGTAGATCTTATTAAAATAGAGAAACGGATTCAAATGCTTTGACTTCACAACAATCATTACTATAGATCTTATTCAAATAGAGAAATGAATTCAAATTTAGTTCATATTGAAGCGGTAGTATATACCTTTGGAATGCACTAAAACGTTCATTTGAGTAGTACGTTGCATGCATTATACACGTAGAGAAATATTTTAATTGAACATAACATGAATTCAAAGTTTTGAATGACATTTGTAGGGCGCATTGTTTGGTACAGTACACGTTAGGCTTGTCCGGAAATTTCAACCCGCGCCTTGTTAGCCCGAAATATTTAAGATATATCTTTGTCTCGTTGTGCTACGACAACTCCCTCCATCTCAACCCGCACCTTGCTATTCCGAAATTACAACGCGCGCGAAAACTCCCACCTCCTGTGAAATCCCGACACGTGAAATGCCCGTGGTACCCCTGAACCGAAAGAACCGCCTCAAATCAGTGGGGGTACTTTCGTAACTTACCCAACATTTCAGACAAGCGCGTCTCTAAGCCATGGTTCCCCACTGCCATCCCATCCGCCCACCCATTCATACACCGAGGCCGCGAAAACCCGCGACGAAACCCCACAACGTGCTTCGTCCGCCACCCAGCCGGAGCCTCTTCCCCGACGATGTTGTCCACAGCAACACCTCGACGTCCCTCATCCACCGTACCAGATGAGGATCCGTCGTCGATCTCATCATCCCGCCGGTTCAGGCACCCCGTCCTCCACCTCCAAGGGGCTGCCCCGACGTTCCCCTCATCTTTCACACCACCTCCATTCCCACACCGTCGTCTTCACCTGCACCACCGGAAGAGCATCATCATCACCGTTTCCTCGGATGAAGCTGCACCCTAATCGGCGCCACCAAAGAGGTTGTACACTAATCGCCGCATTTTCTTCTTGATTCGATCTCACGGTGCTGTCGGCGCTCGGTCCCGAGCCGACACGGCGTGACTCCATCCACGGCGGCGTCGCCGGCCACTTCCTCCACTGAGTCGCTCCGTCGGCGGCAACGTCCACATCAATAGGACCTGCTGCTGCTTTAGCTCTCGCTCGCGCTGCTGCTCTGCTCTTGCTCTCGGTCCCCTGCCTGGTCTGCTCTTGCTATTACTCTTGCTTGCGCTGCTGCTCTCGCTCTTGCTCTTGCTTGCGATGCTGCTCCTATTTAGCTACACTTCACTCCGATGACGCCGGGGTGAAGGAAGAACCAGCCGCAGCGGGGAGGGGGGCTTGCCGGAGAGGTACCCCACTATCTATCTTAGGGTTCAGGATGGGGGCGGTGGTCACCGGTGGTGGCGGGGCAGTGGCGTGGGGATCGCCG
>NC_041384.1:342148077-342155805 GCF_002162155.2 Triticum dicoccoides
TGCGGACCGGCGGTGGGGACTGTTTTCGGGGCGGGCGGGGCAGCGCACCGTGGGCAGCGGGTGTGTTGCTGTTTGGCCGGCTTAGGGGGGTGGAGGTTGAAGATGAACCGCAGGCACTTGATTTCGTATCCAACGGCTGCAAAATCGACTGAGCAGAGATGAAAAAGTCAGTCGACCGACGTGTAGCCTCACCTTGCTAGTGCGTCCATTTTCGACAGCAAAATTCAGTTTCGACATCAAAATTCAGTTTCGACAGTTAAGTTCAGTTTCGACAGTTAAATTCAGTTTCAACAGTTAAATTCAGTTTCGACAGTTAAGTTTAGAGATGAGAGGCTGATGTATTTTACATCTAGCACTTTGTGGTTATGTATTTTACGTCATGTATTGGAGATGCTATTAGAATTCCACTCAGGCTAACATCGTTCGTTGTCTCTCTTGTCCTGCTTCAGCCTCGGCGTCGTACAACTCACTGGAGCTGCTCCAACGACGAAACCCTCCATCACAGCGGAGCAGTACCTCGGGCTCCATCTCTAGACGCCTAAGATCTTCTTCCCCTCCTCCAACAGCCAAGTTAGCCGGAGCATCCTCACCGGCCAACCCAATCACGCTGAGATCGACATGGCTTTGCCAAAGAGGTTGTACACTTGTTGCATCTCTTTTTTACTCTACATGTTATATATATTGTCCACTGAGCACACAGATTTGTTCCTTTAGTGTCTCCTTGAAAGGAAAAACGTAGGAATTTTAATTTTCACTTGTCCTCCTTTTCAAATTCCTATTCATGAAGCACAAGACTAAGAGATAGTAGCATAATAGCATTATAACCGTACATTTTCTTGTGGTTTGACTTAATCTCACCATGCTTCTTTGCATCATGTGATCTTCCAATTGTTGTGAATCAAACACCCAGATTGGCAGAAATCCTGTGTTTTTAAATTCTCTGTTTTGCACGTGCATTCCTATCCTATTCCTGTCTATTTCCTATCCTTGCATTGTTGTAATCCTCCAATTCAAACGAGCCCTTACAAAATTACTTCTCTTATAGATAGTTGCCGAAGAAAACCTTGCGAGGTTTGTCCCGCTCCTGCTGCGTCGTCGTCCACCCCAGCTCAGCTGCTCCAACGACAGAAGGGTCCAGCACAGCAGGGATCCGGCCTCCAGACTGTCTTTCGCCACCTCAGATCTTCTTCCCCGCCGCTGGCAGCCATGAAAACTGCACTACCATCATCAACTGAGCAGATGACCTCGAGGACTACACGGTTCCGCAAGAGAGGTCGCACTTTTTCGTGTCTGCTTATGTTATGCATCGCTTAATATTACATGCTACTTTATCGTCCTATTCACCGATTAGACTCTGAGTTAGCTCCAAACTAATGGTCAAACTTGAGTTTTTAAATGGTTGTGGGGTACATATCGGGGCCACTATCAATAGTATTTATCTACTATCTGGTTAATCTCCGGTGTCTAATATGAGTTTCATGTTGGGTGGGAAACAAACAGTAAAGAAGCCATTATCTGTATTTTTTAACTGAAGCCATTATCTGCCTGCTATTATTGGTTTTGGGTCTATCCATAGGTTGCTACCATCACTCTGGATTTTTGCATGCACTCCTTACATAATCTCACTATGTTTTATTCCTATGCAGGATAGTTATTGTAAACAATGGAACTGAACATGTAGAGCAAAAGAGACGAGCCTTGTGTGGCAATAAAATTTCATGCAGACGTCTCTCCATGGTAGGCGCAAAGGCAGCCCCCCTCCACACATTTCGGATTGTAATCAAGAGGAAGATATCTGTTTTGAGGGGGATTCAGAAGGAGAAGACAGCTCCTATTTACCCCCAGAGGTCTTCGCTCTAACTTGGCATGCTGATGTTGGTTATATCATGCATATGGTGTCTTGCATTGCTTACTTTATACATCAAATATGTCATCTGCTTAGTTTAGACATCCTTTGTGCGAATGCCATTTGTTTAGTTTATTCATCGTTTATGTGAATTATGCAACGCCATCTTGCTTAGCCAGGCATCATATATGTGAATTTTGCAATGCCATCCTGCTTAGCCAATCATCTTATATGTAAATTATATCAGGCCATCCTTTTTTTTGTTACATATTACATTTGTCAACAATGTTATTACATTCAACTGCTCTTCGTGTGCATCAGCCATTTGACACGGTGATGGCAAATTCTGGAGTGAAAACAAGGTCTTCAGAGCAGACTATGCTATGTGACAAAGCGCATATCTCGCTGGTTACGGATAGCTCCTCTGAGGAGGATTCAGAGATAGATGACCAGTCCTATTCCCCCCCGAGGTGTATGCTCTAACTTGGCAGGGTTATGTTGCTCATATCGTGCATATGGTGTCTCGCATTGCTATGTCATTTGATTAGTTTAGACATGCTTTGTGTGAATGCCACATGTTTAGTGTCTAATTACCATATATGTGAATTATGCATTGCCATCTTATTGCAAGACATTATATATGTGAATTATACAATGCTATCTTGTTGCAAAGGCATTATATATGTGAATTATGCAATGCCATGCTGTTTAGCCAATCATCATGTATGTGAATTATATCATGCTATCATTTTTTTGTATTACATGTTCCATTTGGCGACAACGTTTGTATATTCAACTACTCTTCCTGTGCATCAGCCATTTGAAGGGGTGATGGAAGTATCTGGAGTGAAAACAAGGTATTCAGAGCAGACAGTGCTACCTGCTAAAGCAGACATCTTGCTGGTTACAGAGAGCTCCTCCGAGGAGGATTCAGAGACTGATGACCAGTCCTATTTTCCACCTGAGGTCTATGCTCAAACTTGGCAGGGTTATATTACCCATGTCATGCATGTTGTCTTGCATTGCTTAGTTTTTACATCATATATGGATTGCCATCTGCTTACTTGCTTACTATATAAATCATATATTTGAATTATATCATGCCATCATGTTTACATAGTACATACACATCATCTATCTGAATTATGGCATGGCAACCCATTTAATAAAGACATCATATAGTTATATCATCTCATCCTGTTTAGTGTTTACAGTCATCATATTTTGAATTATAACATTCTATCCGTGAATGTATGTGAATTATGGCATGCCATCCTATTTAATAAACACATTATATAGTTATGTCATGTCATCCTGTTTACATAGTCTCATATTTTGAACTATGTCTTTCCACCTTTTTTAGTTACCCATCATAATGTGAAATTGTGTCATGCTATCCTGTTTAGTTAGCCATCATATATGTGAAATTGTGTCATGCTATCCTGTTTGGTTAGACAACATAAAAATGAATTATTTCATGCCCTCTTTTATTCCCCACTATCCATTGCACCTGTCTATCATACAATGTCTATACTTTCAATTACTTTTCTTGTTTATCAGCCATTTGAATTGGAGAGCGTGATGGCAGTATCTAAGGGAGTAACAACACAGTCTTCAGAAAAGATAGTGCTACCAGTTGATGCAGATAGAACCACGGTTGTACTTGCCCAAGGACCAGATCCACCATACATAACCCAGACTCTCGCAGATTGTACCCCTACCCAGTTGGACAGAGAACCATCTACACCCCTTCTAACCCCAACCCCGGCAGATAGTAACCCAGTTCCAGTTGACACAATACCGTCTCCACCACAGAGCACCCAAACACGAGTAGTTATTAAGGGAACTGCAGTGCCCAAAGCACGAGGACCACCACTCCGAATCCCAACTCAACACTTAAAGGAGAAGAAGATTTGTTCTCAGGTCAGGTTCTGTAGGTATGGTTCATACTCCTTTGCTCTTGCATGACAGTATTTACTCATACCAATTATTTTCAAATTTGAAGGATGGAATTGAAACTCCAATGGCGCAATAGGTATGTTTTAAACCTGTTTCTTTAACTGGTTTGCTCTTGTAACCTTCTCTATGTTGATTTCAGTTTCAATTGAATAAACAGTTATGTTCTCATGTCATGCACATTACAAGTGTTATTATTGCTCTATAGTTACCCACACTTAAATTCTGTCTATTCTACTTTGTCTTGAACAAATATTATTTGAACTGTGTCTCTATCTTGATTTGGCAACAAAAACTAGAATGGTATAAACCATAAAGTGACCATGGTACATAGATATATGTTTGTTTCATGTTGTTATCCTGTCCACTTTACCACTAAACTCATTTACCAAAATGAGTTTCATATACAACATGGTAAACATGTGATGTGTCTGCTTGTTTCTCTTTTAGAATGTGGACAAAATATTGGAGAACAGTACCGTGTTATCCAATGGTAAAGGAAGTAATGCAGATAAGGTTCAAGATAGTGAGACATCCCTGTTGGTCTCCAAGAAAGCTGATCTTGACGACAGTGAGGGAACCCAAAAGTCCTGTCTTAATGTAGTGTTCGAGTTACTGGCCACTACTGCTGGCACAAGCTCTTCGAACTCGCTGCCCGAATTAGTTCATCTTCTTGAGTCTCAACTTCAAGTTGAAAGACATCGATCAGATGTGCTGCGACAGGAAGCTGAAGGACTGAGGAAGTCCATGCAGAATTCAGATGCATATTTTTTGGTGCAACAGCAAGCGCTGGAGGATTTAAGTGCCAAATAGGACAAAGTTAATAAGCTTGCTAAGCATCTTGCCAGCATTATGGGTACCCAGGATATTGTTTCTTGAGATCTTCTGAAGTGGTTTCAGTTCTGGATTTGTTTTGCTGCGGCGTTTATTTGCGTTGGTCGCCAACTTTGACAACCAGTGTATATGATATGTTGCTTTGTTCCCTATATTTGCACTGGTGGCGAACTTTGATGCCCAGTGGATGTAATATATGTAATAGCCGTGATAGCCTAGCGTTAGTTGTCTTGTTTATTTGTTTGCTTGTAGTCATTGCAGTTCTTTTTCCTTGGTTAGCTAGTGGCTGCAATAACCTATTTTTTTAAAACTAGGCCACAATAACCATGGGCTAATATTTACTGTAGTGACACTGGGCCTCCTACTGGCCGTAGAAACAGTGGGCCTTCTATGGGCCGTATAAACAATGGTCCTTCTACGGACCGTAGAAACAATGGGCCTTCTGTGGGCCGTATTATCAATGGGCCTTATACGGGCCGTATAATCGATTGGCCAAACATGGGCCAAACAGACCGCATTATGGCTGTAAACGGGCTAGAGTTGGAATTATCCGTTCATGGGCCGACCATAATGGGCCATCGTTAATAGGCTGTATTTGATGACGCTATGAAATTGGCCCAACGTATTAACGGACCACAAAGGGGCCCACTGTAACCACGGGCTGAATTTGGCCCACAAGTAGAAAATGACAGTAACGGGCCGTAAGTAAACGAATGCTGGAAATGAGCGCAAGAATAAATGGGCTCTGAGAAGGCCGAAAGATAACATGGGCTGGAAACGACCCAACGGAATAATGGGCCGTTAATGGGTATAAAGTGATACACCGTTCATTACGGGCCAGTTTCACCATGGGCCATTAATGGGTGTAAAGTGATACACTATTCATTACGGCCCAGTTTCTCCACGGGCCGTTAGTAGGCCAAGAGTTACATAGGGCCTCATATGGGCCGAAAAACGTCATGGGCCATACATGGGCCAGAAGTGAAAACGGGCTGGAATCATATTGGATGGCCCAGATGACACTACTTGGCCTAATTCGGATAGGGTGTAACGGGCCTTGGGTTAGCGGGCTGTAAATGGGCTATATTCGAATAGGCCATTAACAGGCTTTCCATGGGCCGGCCCGCCAGCTTTTGACCAAGTCAAACGGGCCGGCCTTTTCACAGGAATGGGCCTCTGTTGGGCCGTGCCACGTGTCAACGTATCATAGGCGCCTTCCGTCCAATGAGTGGTTGACATCTGTCCCAACGATGAGCCGACACGTGTTTCCTCCAGCCAATGATGATTTTACACATGGAAAATCCCCATTGTCCGGGGCTGTTAACGGGTTACCGGGTCCAAAACCCGACCCGATGGCTTAACGGTGTTCCGTTACGGTGGATGCCACATGTCGGTCACCCTTGACGAAAGCACTTCTGTGACGCGCGATTTATCGTCATGGAAGTGGACACTTCCGTGATAATAATTTTGGTAATGTCATGGAACACTTGTATGACAGCACAGGTATGACTATCTTGATTCTGTCATAAATTTGTCATGGATGTACATGCATGGCAAAAAAAGTGACCTACTGTGGCAAACACGTATCATCACAGAAGTGTATTTTTTGTTGTGTGAAACCGCCTTGGGCTCCATGGTGACCTCCGTCTCGCCGTCCTGCTGGTCTTGGTCTCGTTGCACCGGTATGGAAACCTTTGCTTGACGCCTCGGTACTCCCCGCCTGCGCTTGCCTCCTTAGCACAAAAGAGGAAACAAGGACACTATGTGCGCTGGCGCCCGCCTGGTCTTGATCGTCATGGCTCACGTCATTGGAACCTCGCGAGGTTTGCCTTGCCTTGATCTCTCCGCCCGTCACGAGCCATCCTGGTGAGACCGCTCCCGAGGAGGTCTTGTGTCGTCCTCATTGCGAGGCTTGGCCCCTCGCGAGGGTCTTGAATGCTTGTTGGTGAAGATGGGTCGTACGGGCCCGCTCACAGACCCACGGCATGGGCCGCAGGTAGGAAAGTCTGGGGACCCCCGTTCCTAGAATGCCGACAGCTTCTGCTTCCAATTGGAATTACCTCCTCCAGTGTCCTGGCCGACTGGTTTGCTCTTGCCGCTGCGGAGCCGGTCTTCTTTTTCACCGTTTGCGTATCGAGTAGTTATCTCCATCATTCGGGTCAGAGACATGTCTCCTATACGACCGAATTTCAGGTTGAGCTCCCGATACCGAACGCCCTCCTTGAAGGCGCAAACTGCTTGGTGCTGAGACACATTATGCACCGTGTGATGCAAAGTGGACCACCTCCGGATGTAATCCCTCAAAGTTTCATTCGGTTTTTGCACACATTGTTGCAATTCTCCCAATCGTCCTGGTCGTTTGCACGTGCCCTCGAACGTTCTGACAAACACTCGGGCCAACTCTTCCCAGCTGAATATACTGCCCGGAGCCAACTGATTCAACCAAGCTCTAGTCGACCCTTCAATCATTAGGCGAAGCTGCTTCATGGCCACTTCATCGTTTCCTCTACCGATCTGCAGAGCCACTCGGTAGTCCTCAAGCCAGGTGCCAGGCTTTGATTCACTAGTGAACTTACTAATCCCAGTCGCCAACCTAAAGTTGGGAGGGATCTCTGCAGGCCTGATGGCTCCGCTAAAACACTTGGGACCAGAAACATGCACTCTGCTTCCAGTCGGGCGATCTCTGTCTTGCCCTTCTCTATGTGTTCGATTCCTGTCCACCAAACCTTCCACCCAAATTGACCTTTGTAGCACAGCGGTGTAATGATGCTACAGTAACCACCTGGGGTTCAGTTAATTATTTTGCTAAATAGGTGCTTGATCATCTTTGTCTCCTCTCTCTTTCAAATTCCAGTTGAATTCAAATTCAAATTTTGTGTGGAATTCAAAATGCTCAAACATGAAAACTAAAATGTTCATCATGTGTGAAGTATTCTTCTGGTAATATTGGTGGTGAACCAACATTTTTGCAAAATGTGAAGGTGGCCTAAAATGGCTAAAATAGAAAATCTAGAAAAAGAAAGAAAAAGGAAAAGGGGAAAGGAAAATAAAGAGAGAGGGAAGTGCCCCCTCCCTGGAACGAACCCCCCTGG
>NC_041384.1:342156009-342237614 GCF_002162155.2 Triticum dicoccoides
GTCGCTCTCTTCCCCCCTTCCTGTTCCCTGACCCGAGTTGCTACAGGCACCGTCCCCGCCAGACCCGCCTCGCCGGCGACGCCCGGGCGAGGGGATAAGGCCTGCGCCTCCTTGCCTCCGTGATTCCTGCATCCACTTGCACCACCCACTCCCCTCTCCCACTCCGCCTGATCCTCCTCTCCTCCTGTCAGTTTCACTCGCACCTGATGCGACCATCGATGTCGCCTCGCCGTGGTCATAGACGACGACCTCCCCGAGCTACGTGAAGACGTCGAGGAGTACCACCGTCATCACCTGCGTCGACTACGGCCAGTAGCGTGAGCTGGGAGGTGCTGCAGCCCCGGATCCCCATCGTCTTCCACCTCGGGCACTGCCTCCCTCGCCGTCGAACTCCGGCAACTCCGAGCCTCCCTCGAGCCCACTTCGCGCATCTGCAGGAGCGATGTGAGCTCCTCTTCCTTTCCCCTCTCCCCTCTCTCGCGTAGGCCGCCTCACTCTCTAGCTTGCTTGCCGCTACCGTCGTAGCTTGCCGCCGCCCCGCTCCATAGCCGCCGTGGCCGTGCTCGTCGTCGAGCTCTGTCGAGCACGGCACCGTGCCCAGCATGCTCTTCAAGCAGCCCAGCGCACATCGCCGCACCTCCGCCCATGCTCCTAGCCCGATTCCACCCGTGCCCGAGCTTCGACCTTCGCCGTTGAGGTGGCCACCGTTGTTGCACCCCCACTCCGGTCGTGTCGTAGCCCCAAAACGACGCGGCTTCGCCTCCGCTTTCGAACGTGCTATCACGCGGACCAAACGGTGCCCCGTATCCCGTCTTCGGCAAAGTCCCGAGCCGCTCCACCACATTTTTGGTCGCCGGAGTTGTCTCCGGCGCCGTCGCAGACGTGGCGCAGTGGGCCCCGCCTTTGTGTCACTGCTAGTGGGGCCCAGGGACACTAGTTGACTAGTTTGACCAGTCAACCCTGCTGACTGGGCAACCCTAGCCACTGACCAGTGGGGCCCTCCCCCCTAATTAATAGGAATTAATTAAATTAGTTTAGTTAACCTAAATTAGACACTGACAGGTGGGCCTAGTAGTTTTACTAACTAAATTTAGATTAGTTTGAACCCTGTTTAACCCACTGTCTATGACAGGTGGGTCCCCCATGTCAATTTGACCAGTCAACCGAACTATTGGCTGCTGACGTCACTCATACGCCATGCTGACGTCATATTCCATTTCTGTTAATTTATTTAATTCCATAAAATCTTTAAACCTTTAGAAATTCATAGTAATTAAACCGTAACTCCGATGAGAATGTTTTCTATATGAAAGTTGCTCAGAAAAATACAACGAATCCGAATACGTGGTCCGTTCATCTATCACATGCCCCTAGCATGATGAACTTGGAACTTTCCCCCTCTTTTCCTTTGTCCGGAATCCGCCTAACGCCGGGAATTCATCCTCGGATGTTTCCCCCTTTCGTCTGCAACGTGTAGTACCGCGTTAGAGCACGCCTAGCGCTACGTATCATCATGTCATGCTTAGTGATACCTCTGTTTGCTATGTATTTACTGTTTCTTCCCCCTCTTCTCTCCGGTAGACCCCGAGACCGATGATGGAGCTGTGATCGACTACGTCACCAACGACCCCTCCTTCTTGTCTGAGCAACCATGCAAGCAAACCCCCTTGAGCATTCTGATATTGCCTATTTCTTTTCCTCTCATGCTTGCATTAGAACTGCTACTGCTTTCTGTATGATCCTACTCTGATGCATAGCCTGTTGTTGTTACCTGCTTTTATACCTTACCTACTTATCCTAAACTTCTTAGTATAGGTTGGTTAGAGATCCTTCAGTGACCCCCACCTTGTCCCAGTTGCCCCGCTTTATGTTCGATGACTCGATCAACGTGATCGAAGACCAGGCCCTGGCACCGCACATCACTTTCCCCTTAGTTGTTCGACACTACTGGGTTACTATTGAGTACCGAGGGTGAGACCTCTACAGCACTTCTGATGTTAACCCTGTAGTGTAGTCATTCGGTCGTGGTCATCGAGGGTGATTTCCTCCTTAACCACTTCCAATACGACTCTGTCATGCAACCCCTCAAGTGTGAACCTTGGGGGTGATTCCTCTTACGTTCACCTTTATGATTACATCTAGTGGAATTCATCGGAGGTGATTCCTCGGGTTTTCCCCTTGGTGTTAGACACACAGTTACTATGGTTACTATGACTTTGCACTGAGCCATGTTATTAAAGACGGATCGACCCTGAGCGGTACCCGCGCGAGCTTAATTGCGAGTGATGTGGAGTCAGGTTGACCTGGAAGGTGCCCGCGAGATACTTACGAGGCGTGGCCGGTCATTCTTAGCCCTTGCCACAAGTACTCGATACGGGGTAACGGGGTCACATCTTTCGTGAGTCTCTGCTTGTTACGCGCGTTCCCAATCCACTACGATTTGGATATTTGATCTGAGGGGCCTCTGGCCTGATAGCACTAACCATCACGTGGGCATAGTATGGGTGTTCTGCGTCGTATACATCAGCCGAAGCTTAGTAGACGTCAGCAACTGAGCGGCGCGCGCTGGGTTGGACTGCGTAAGCACTTGCCTTATTGAAGGAGGTAGCTAGGTCTGCTCACCGGCCGCCCACGCAACGTGCAGGAGTTCCCGGGGCGATGGCCCATGACCCCTGTGGGCATAGGTTTAGTCCGGCGTGCTGACCTCTCTATTAAGCCTAGGTCGGTTTGTGGCGTATTGTTTGGCCGAGGCCGGGCATGACCCAGGAAAGTGTGTCCGACCGGAGTTAATCGAGCGTGGTGGGTAAGTTGGTGTACCTCTGCAGGGAAGAAAACTTCTATCGATAGCCTGTCCTACGGTAACGGATACTTGGAGTTGTATCCCGATCGATACAACTAGAACTGGATACTTGAGATGAGACCTGGAGATGGGACTTGGATATGAGATGATAACTGGATAGTATGGCTCTGGGATTGCTTTCTCGCAGGGAGTCGAGAAAGGATCTCTGGCCGAGGTTGATAACATTACTGCTACTTTACTTTATGCTACTCTACTCCCTCCTGTTGCTGCAAGATGGTGGTTTCCAGAAGATGCTAGTCTTCGATAGGCTAGGCTTTCCCCTTCCCTTCTGGCATTCTGCAGTTTAGTCCACAGATACAACCCATTCCTTTGATACAGATGCATACTTAGTTTCGATCTGATGTAAGTCTTGCGAGTACTTTGGATGAGTACTCATGGTTGCTTTGCTACTCCTTTTTCCCCATACCGATTGTTGCGACCAGATGACGGATCCCAGGAGCCAGACGACGCCACTGATGACTACTACTACCCGAAGGATGCTTACTACTACGTGAAGACCGCGGACGACTATGAGTAGTTAGGAGGCTCCCAGGCAGGAGGCCTTGCCTTTTCGATCGTTGTTGCTTTTGTGCTAGCCTTCTTAAGGCAAACTTGTCTAACTCATGTCTGTACTCAGATATTGTTGCTTCCGCTGACTCTTGTGTATTCAAGCTTATGTATTCGAGCCCTCGAGGCCCCTGGCTTGTAATATAAAGCTTGTATTATTTTAATTTGCGTCTAGAGTTGTGTTCTGATATCTTCCCGTGAGTCCTTGATCTTGATCGTACACATTTGCGTGTATGATTAGTGTACGATTGAATCGAGTTGGTATCAGAGCCGACTGCCTGTAGGTAGCCCCCTTTCCAACTCCTTGGCCGAAGTCGAGTCTAGTCACTACAAAAACTTTTACTAACATGGTTGTGTGGCTTACGGGCCCACGTCGCCATTGGGTGGTATTAGGATCTTTTATTCCTCGTCTATACTCTGGGACTCTGATCTCTCTTCTATTCAGGTTAAAATGGTTTTACTAACTCTAACATTAGGATCCCGTGACCACATCCACCACAAAGATGGATAAGCCATAGTTTTCCTTAGAATAGTGTTCTGGATAGTACACACACTGTCGTTATGACAACGAAGTGGTATCCATCGTACCTCTTTCATTATGTATGTTTCATCATGAATGATCCTTGTTTTTACAAATGCTCAATGCTGAACTACCCCCCTGTTACTTGTTAGCAGGATGGTTAGACCCACTGGTCGTGGCCGTGGTGCCAACGATCCACCACCGCCCGAATTCTTTGCTGGAATGATGCAACAGTTTGAGCTGAATCACCAATTCATGGAAGGAATGATGGCTCAGTTTCCTCGTCCGAACATGAATCAATAGCCAACCCCAAGAACCCTGCAGGCCTTGATGCGTCTCAACCCAACTATGTACCGCAGCTCAACTCAACCCCTTGATGCTGATGACTGGCTCCGCGACATCACATGTGAAATGGAGTCTGCTAGTGTGGCCCCTGCTAGCTATGTCACCTTTGCGCCTTTCTTTCTGAAGGGTCCTGCTGCTCAATGGTGAGATAGCCACAGGCATACCCTACCTGCTGGAACGGTCATCACTTGGCCGGATTTCCAAGCTGCCTTTCGTGCCCACTTCATTCCTCAGGGAATCATGGACAGGAAGAAGTGAGATTTTTGCAACCTCACCCAAGGCAACAATACTGTAGATGCTTATCAGCGGGAATTTCTGGACTTGTCTCGTTATGCTGAAGAAGACATTGCAACTGATGCTCGTAGGCAAGAAAAGTTCTGTGATGGACTTCACCCTGATATTAAGCTAGCACTGCTCGCTCATGACTTTGCCGACTTCGCCACCTTGGTGAACAAGGCTATTCAGGTTGAGACTGGTCTTCAGGAACACCAGGGATCCCTTAGGCGCAGCTGTGATGCTGGCTCATCTTCGGGCCTGTCAGCGCAGAAGTGTCAGATATGGATTCCCCACAACATGTATCGTCCAACTGCGCCTGCACCAAGACAGTCCTATGCCGCACCTCGTCTGCCTCCTCCACCGCAGAGGCAGCCCCTTCGGACTATACCACCCCAAGCTTTTGCTCACAATCCCAATGATGGTCTGTGCTTCAAGTGTGGCCTTCCGGGCCATCGTTCCAGGAACTGCCCTCAGAATCAGAACCAGCTGGCTTTGCCTTCAACTGGCCGTAACAACCAGCCCCACAACAACAATGCCAGATAGTATGGTCGTGGTCAGGCTAATCATGTTGATCTGAATGAATCTCAAGACCAGCATGCTACTGTGATGGGTACTCTCCTTGTTAATTCAGTACCAACATCTATTTTATTTGATTCAGGAGCATCGCATTCATTCATGTTAGAAAATTTTGCATATGCACACGACATTCGATGCGAGCCTATGAACACCCCGATAGTGGTACGCACCCCTGCGGGTCAGTGTCGAACTACCATGATTGTCACGACGTCCCCGTTGAAATTGAAGGGTTGGAATTTCATGTTTCTCCCATTCTTCTGGAGTCTTCCAACATTGACTTCATTCTAGGAATGGAATGGTTGAAAGCACATACCGCCTCCATCGTTTGTGCCACCAAAGTCGTTCACCTCCTACATCCTTCCGGTGAGATAGTATGCTACCATGCTCAACTTGTTCAAAACGCTGAAGCACGACTTTGTGTCTTTAATGCGTTGAATGCAACACCTCTTGAGGGAATTGAAAAGATTCCAGTTGTTCGCGACTTCCTAGATGTCTTTCCAGAAGAACTTCCAAGAATACCCCCTACCCGGGCTGTCGAGTTCGTCATCGATTTGAAACCAGGCACCGTTCCTATTGCCAAACGACCCTACAAGATGCCGCCTCATGAACTCCTTGAACTTAAGGAGGAAATCGACAAATCTCTTCGCAGTGGTTTCATTCGTCCAAGTTCCTAAGCTTGGGGAGCACCTTCTCTATTTGTGAAGAAGAAGGATGGAATGAATCATTTCGTACAAGACTATCGTCCTATCAACCAAGCTACAATTCAGAACAAATATCCACTTCCTCGGATCAATGATCTGTATGATCAACTGGCTGGTTCATCAATATTCTCTAAACTCGACTTTAGGTTGGGTTACCACCAGATCCGTGTTCGTGAAGAGGATATTCCAAAGACCGCATTCGTCACTCTTTATGGTTCTTACGAGTACACCATCATGTATTTTGGCTTGACCAATGCTCCAGCCACTTTCTCTCGTCTGATGAAGTACATATTCATGGATTACCTCGACAAGTTCGTCGTAGTCTATGTGGATGATATTCTGGTATATTCGAAGAACAAAGAAGAACATGCTGAACATCTTCGACTTGTTCTAGAGAAGCTTCGATAACATCAACTTTATGCCAAGTATTCCAAGTGCGAATTCTGGCTTCCTGAAGTCACCTACCTTGGTCATGTCATCTCCAAGGATGGTATTGCCGTCAACCCATAGCGCGTTCAGGCTATTCTTGACTGGACCCCTCTGAAGACTGTCAAGCAAGTCAAAAGCTTTCTCGGTCTTGCTAGCTATTGTCGTCACTTTGTCGAGAACTTCTCAAAGATTGCCAAGCCACTGACCAATCTGCTTCACAAAGGCCTTAAGTTCGATTGGACAGACAAATGTCAGGAAAGTTTCCAGACACTCGAAGACAAGCTGACATCTGCCCCAGTGCTTGCTCCCCCTGATTCTCACAAGGACATTGTCATCTATGGCGACGCTTCACGTCAAGGATTAGGCTGTGTCCTAATGCAAGAGCGTAGAGTGATTGCTTATGCCTCTCGTCAAGTGCGTTCTTATGAAGAGAACTACCCAGTTCATGACCTTGAGCTTGTTGTGGTTATCTATGCACTGAAGCTATGGCGACAGTACCTTCTCGGTAATCTTTGCGAGATCTTCACCGATCATCAGAGTCTGAAGTACTTGTTTACTCAGCCAGATCTGAACCTCCGTCAGCAGCGATGGATGGAAGCTATTGCTGACTACAACTGCGGTATATCTTATACACCTGGCAAGGCTAATGTTATGGCCGATGCCCTGAGCCGTAAGTCTTATTGCAATAATCACATGGTCTTCAAAGCCTAACCCCGCCTTTATGAAGAGCTGTGCAAGCTGAACCTTCAACTAGTTCCACAAGATTCTCTGAATAACCTTGTCCTGGAACCAACTCTGCTGAAAGCAATTAAGTCTGCTCAAGCCAAAGATGCTCACGTGGATTTGATGAAAAAGGATCTTGCCTTAGAGAAATCCTGAGATTTCTCGCTTGCTGAAGATGGGACCTTATACTTCAGAGATCGCATTGTCATACCCCGATTTGAGCTTATGACAGAGAAGGTGATGAAAAAAGTGCATGACACCCCTCTCTCTATTCACCCTGGAAGTACCAAGATGTATCTAGACATCCGTCAAAAGTACTGGTGGTCTAATATGAAGCAAGACATTGCTCGATATATTGAAGAATGTGATGTTTGTCGTCGCGTCAATGCAGGACATCATAAACTGGCTGGACTTCTACAACCGCTTCCGATTCCTGAATGGAAGTGGGATAAGATTCAGATGGACTTCGTCACATGCCTTCCCAAGTCTCAGAAAGGTAATGATGCTATCTTTGTCGTCATCGACCAATTCTCAAAGGTTGCTCACTTTCTGCCAGTCATGGAGACTACCACTGCTAGTCAATTAGCAAACTTGTATATCTCCAGAATTGTGTCACTCCACGGCATTCCGAAGGAGATCAGTTCAGACCGTGGCAGTATTTTCACTTCTAAGTTCTGGGATAGTTTCCAAGAGGCAATGGGAACTCATATTACCTTGAGCACTGCTTATCATCCCCAATCCCAAGGCCAAGTCGAGCGAATCAATCAAATTCTTGAAGACATGCTTCGAGCTTGTGTTATTTCTTTTGGCAAGAAGTGGGAAGAATCTCTCCCTTATGCGGAATTCTCTTATAACAACAGTTATCAAGCCAGCTTGAAGATGGCACCCTTTGAAGTGCTTTATGCACGTAAGTGCCGAACCCCTCTGAATTGGTCAGAAACTGGGGAACGGACGCTCATTGGTCCAGACATTATGCAACAAGCTGAAGAGCAGGTTCGCATTGTCCGGGATAATCTCAAGGCGGCCCAGTCCCGTCAGAAGAGCAACTATGACCAGAAACACTGGGGTTCAACTTATCAACCCGGTGAACAAGCTTATCTGTGTGTCACTCCTTTGAGAGGCACTCATCGGTTCGGAGTCAAGGGCAAGCTAGCTCTGCGCTACATTGGTCCCTTCCGCATTTTGGCCCGTCATGGACTGGTGGCTTATCAACTGGAGTTGCCACCTCAGTTCTCTCATGTTCATGATGTCTTCCACGTATCACAACTTCGTCGATGCTTCAAGGATCCGGAAAGTGAAGTGGATCTGGAATTGATTGAAGTTCAAGATGATCTCACATACAAGGAGCATCCGATCTGCATTCTTGAAGAAGTTGAATGTTAAACATGCCAGAAGGTTACCAAGTTCCTCAAGGTGCAATGGTCAAATCATTCTAAAGATGAAGCCACTTGGGAACGCGAGGATAACCTCCGTGCTGAGTACCCCGACCTGTTCCCTTCTACCTCTTAATTATCGGGACGAGAATTTCTTTTAGAGGAGGAGAGTTGTAACACCCCGGTGTAATGATGCTATAGTAACCCCCTGGGGTTCAGTTCATTATTTTGCTAAACAAGTGCTTGATCATCTTTGTCTCCTCTCTCTTTCAAATTCCAGTTGAATTCAAATTCAAATTTTGTGTGGAATTCAAAATGCTCAAACATGAAAACTAAAATGTTCATCATGTGTGAAGTATTCTTCTGGTAATATTGGTGGTGAAACAACATTTTTGCAAAATGTGAAGGTGGCCTAAAATGGCTAAAACAGAAAAGCTTAAAAAAAGAAAGAAAAAGGAAAAGGGGAAAGGAAAAGAAAGAGAGAGGAAGTGCCCCCTCCCTGGACCGAACCCCTTGGGCCGGCCCAACTCCCCCCCATCCTAGGCGGCCCATCTCCTCCGGTTGCTCTCTTCCCCCCTTCCTGTTCCCCGACCCGAGTTGCTACAGGCGCCGTCCCCGCCGGACCCGCCTCGCCGGAGACGCCCGGGCGATGGGATAAGGCCTGCGCCTCCTCGCCTCCGCGATTCCCGCCTCCACTTGCACCACCCACTCCCTTCTCCCACTCCGCCTAATCCTCCTCTCCTCCTCTCAGTTTCACTCGCACCCGACGCGACCACCGCTGTCGCCTCACCGTGGTCGTGGCCGACAACCTCCCCGAGCTACGTGAAGACGTCGAGGAGTACCGCCGCCATCACCTGCGTCTACTACGGCCAGTAGCGCGAGCTGGGAGGCGCTGCAGCCCCGGGTCCACTGCCGCCCTCGCCGTCGAACTCCGGCAACTCCGAGCCTCCCCCGAGCCCACTTCGCGCATCTGCAGGAGCGATGTGAGCTCCTCTTCCTTTCCCCTCTCCCCTCTCTTGAGTAGGCCGCCTCACTCTCTAGCTTGCTTGCTGCTACCATCATAGCTCACCGCCGCCCCGCTCCATAGCCGTCGTGGCCATGCTCGCCGTCGAGCTCTGTCGAGCACGGCACCGTGCCCAGCACGCTTCAAGCAGCCCAGTGCACCTTGCTGAGCCTCCGCCCGTGCTCCTAGCCCGATTCCACACGTGCCCAAGCTTCGACCTCCGCTGTTGAGGTCGCCACCGTTGTTGCACCCCCGCTCCGGCCGTGTCGTAGCCCCAAAATGACGCAGCTTCGCCTCCGCTTTTGAACGCCCTATCACGCGGACCAAACGGTGCCCCGTAGCCCGTTTCCGGCGAAGTCCCGAGCCGCTCCGCCGTATTTTTGGTCGCCGGAGTTGTCTCCGGCGCCGACGCAGACGTGGCACAGTGGGCCCCGCCTTTGTGTCACTGCTAGTGGGGCCCAGGGACACTAGTTGACTAGTTTGACCAGTCAACCCTGCTGACTGGGCAACCCTAGCCACTGACCAGTGGGGCCCTCCCCCCTAATTAATAGGAATTAATTAAATTAGTTTAGTTAACCTAAATTAGACACTGACAGGTGGGCCTAGTAGTTTTACTAACTAAATTTAGATTAGTTTGAACCCTGTTTAACCCACTGTCTATGACAGGTGGGTCCCCCATGTCAATTTGACCAGTCAACCGAACTGTTGGCTGCTGACGTCACTCATACGCCATGCTGACGTCATATTCCATTTCTCTTAATTTATTTAATTCCATAAAATGTTTAAACCTTTAGAAATTCATAGTAATTAAATTGTAACTGCGATGAAAATGTTTTCTATATGAAAGTTGCTCAGAAAAATACAACGAATCCGAATACGTGGTCCGTTCATCTGTCACATGCCCCTAGCATGATGAACTTGGAACTTTCCCCCTCTTTTCCTTTGTCTAGAATCCGCCTAACGCCGGGAATTCATCCTCGGATGTTTCCCCCTTTCGTCTGCAACGTGTAGTACCGCGTTAGAGCAAGCCTAGCGCTACGTATCATCATGTCATGCTTAATGATACCTCTGTTTGCTATGTATTTACTATTTCTTCCCCCTCTTCTCTTTGGTAGACCCCGAGACCGATGATGCCGCTGTGATCGACTACGTCAGCGACGACCCCTCCTTCTTGTCTGAGCAACCAGGCAAGCAAACCCCCTTGAGCATTCCGATATTTCCTATTTCTTTTCCTCTCATGCTTGCATTAGAACTGCTACTGCTTTCTGTATGATCCTACTCTGATGCATAGCCTGTTGTTGTTACCTACTTTTATACCTTACCTACTTATCCTAAACTGCTTAGTATAGGTTGGTTAGAGATCCATCAGTGACCCCCACCTTGTCCTAGTTGCCCCGCTTTATGTTCGATGACTCGATCAACGTGATCGAAGACCAGGCCCTGGCACCACACATCACTTTCCCCTTAGTTGTTCGACACTACTGGGTTACTATCGAGTACCGAGGGCGAGACCTCTACAGCACTTCTGATGTTAACCCTGTAGTGTAGTCATTCGGTCGTGGTCATCGAGGGTGATTTCCTCCTTAACCACTTCCAATACGACTCTGTCGTGTAACCCCTCAAGTGTTAACCTCGGGGGTGTTTCCTCTAACGTTCACCTTGATGATTACATCTAGTGGAATTCATCGGGGGTGATTCCTCGGGTTTTCCCCTTGGTGTTAGACACACAGTTACTATGGTTACTATGACTTTGCACTGAGCCATGTTATTAAAGACGGGTCGGCCCTGAGCGGTACCCGTGCGAGCTTAATTGCGAGTGATGTGGAGTCGGGTTGACCTGGAAGGTGCCCGCAAGATACTTACGAGGCATGGCCGGGCATTCTTAGCCCTTGCCGCAAGTACTCGAGACGGGGCAACGGGGTCACATCTTTTGTGAGTCTCTGCTTGTTACCGCGCGTTCCCAAGCCACTACGATTTGGATATTTGATCCGAGGGGCCTCTGGCATGATAGCACTAACCATCACGTGGGCATAGTATGGGCGTTCTGCGTCATATACATCAGCCGAAGCTTAATAGACGTCAGCGACTGAGCGGCGCGCGCTGGGTTGGACTGCGTAAGCTCCTGCCTTGTTGAAGGAGGTAGCTAGGTCTGCTCACCGGCCGCCCATGCAACATGCAGGAGTTCCCAGGGCGATGGCCCATGACCCCTGGGGGCATAGGTTTAGTCCGGCGTGGTGATCTCTCTATTAAGCCTAGGTCGGGTTGCGGCGTATTGTTTGGCTGAGGCCGGGCATGACCCAGGAAAGTGTGTCCGGCCGGAGTTAATCGAGCGTGGTGGGTAATTTGGTGCACCCCTGTAGGGAAGAAAGCTTCTATCGATAGCCTGTCCTACGGTAATGGACAATTGGAGTTGTATCCCGATCGATACAACTAGAACTGGATATGAGATGATAACTGGATAGTATGGCTCTGGGATTGCTTTCTCGCAGGGAGTCGAGAAAGGATCTCTGGCCGAGGTTGATAACATTACTGCTACTTTACTTTATGCTACTCTAATCCTTCCTGTTGCTGCAAGATGGTGATTTCCAGAAGATGCTAGTCTTTGATAGGCTAGGCTTTCCCCTTCCCTTCTGGCATTCTGCAGTTTGGTCCACAGATACAACCCATTCCTTTGATACAGATGCATGTAGTTGAAACAAATCAACATAGCCTTCACGATATTTATGTTCATGGTGGATTATATCCTACTCATGGTTGCATCCAATGTTTATTAATTTTAATGCATGTACATGGTTGTTGTCGCTCTCTAGTTGGTCGCTTCTCAGTCTTTTGCTAGCCTTCACCTGTACTAAGCGGGAATACTGCTTGTGCATCCAAACTCCTTAAACCCCAAAGTTATTCCACATGAGTCCACTATACCTTCCTATATGCGGCATCTACCTGCCGTTCCAAGTAAATTTGTATGTGCCAAACTCTAAACCTTCAAATAATCATCCTGTTTTGTATGCTCGAATAGCTTATGTATCAACTAGGGCTGCATGTATCTTCCATGCTAGGCGGGTTATTCTCAAGAGGAGTGGACTCCGCTCCTCACTCACGAGAAAATGGCTGGTCACCGAGATGCCCAGTCCCATGCTTTATGCAAACTAAATCAAAATGCCCTGGGACCTGATGTATGTTGGAGGCACTCGTTGTTTCGAGCAAGCCATGGATTGATGTTTGTTGGTGGAGGGGGAGTATAAACTTTACCATTCTGTTTGGGAACCGCCTATAATGCGTGTAGCATGGAAGATATCGCCATCTCTTGGTTGTTATGTTGACAATGAAAGTATACCGCTCAAAATATTATTCACCTTTGTTTCAAAACCGAGCTCTGGCACCTCTACAAATCCTTGCTTCCCTCTGTGAAGGGCCTATCTATTTACTTTTGTGCTGAGTCATCATCCTCTTATTAAAAAGCACCAGTTCGAGAGCACCGCTGTCATTTGCATTCATTACTGTTAATTTATATTGGGTGTGACTATGATTGGATCTCTTTTACCATGAATTACAATGTCTAGTCAGTCCTTGATCTTTAAAGGTGCTCTGCATTTATGTTTTGCGGTCTCAGAAAGGGCTAGCGAGATACCATCTTGTTATATCATATTATGATTGTTTTGAGAAAGTGTTGTCATCCGAGATTTATTGTTATGGCTTGCTAGTTGATTATGCTATTGATATGGGTAATCATGAGACCTGAGAATTATTGCAAATGTGGTTAGTTATAATCTTTGCTGAAAACTTGAATGCTAGCTGGACATATTTACAACAACAAGAGCAAACAGAGTATGTAAAAGTTTTTCTTTATTTCTTTCAGTTTGTCAGCTGAATTTCTTGAGGACAAGCAAGGGTTTAAGCTTGGGGGAGTTGATACGTCTCCGTCGCATCTACTTTTCCAAACACTTTTGCCCTTATTTTGGACTCTAACTTGTATGATTTGAATGGAACTAACCCGGACTGACGCTATTTTCAGCAGAATTGCCATGATGTTGTTTTATGTGCAGAAAACAAAAGTTCTCGGAATGACCTGAAACTCCACGGAATATCTTACAATAAATAATAAAAAATCCTCACCAAAGATGAAGACCAGGGGGCCCACACCCTTGCCGCGAGGGTGGGGGGCGCGCCCCTACCTCGTGGGCCCCCTGGAGACCCCCCGGCTCCAACTCCAACTCTATATAACTGCTTTTGGGGAGAAAAAAATAATAGAGAAGAAATCATCGCGTTTTACGATACGGAGCCGCCGCCAAGCCCTAAAACCTCTCGGGAGGGCTGATCTGGAGTCCGTTCGGGGCTCCGGAGAGGGGGATTCGTCGCCGTCGTCATCATCAACCATCCTCCATCACCAATTTCATGATGCTCACCGCCGTGCGTGAGTAATTCCATCGTAGCCTTGCTGGACGGTGATGGGTTGGATGAGATTTATCATGTAATCGAGTTAGTTTTGTTAGGGTTTGATCCCTAGTATCCACTATGTTCTGAGATTGATGTTGCTATGACTTTGCTATGCTTAATGCTTGTCACTAGGGCCCGAGTGCCATGATCTCAGATCTGAACCTATTATGTTTTCATCAATATATGAGAGTTCTTGATCCTATCTTGCAAGTCTATAGTCACCTATTATGTGTTATGATCCGTTAACCCCGAAGTGACAATAATTGGGATACTTACCGGTGATGACCGTAGTTTTGAGGAGTTCATGTATTCACTATGTGCTAATGCTTTGTTCCGGTTCTCTATTAAAAGGAGGCCTTAATATCCCTTAGTTTCCATTAGGACCCCGCTGCCACGGGAGGGTAGGACAAAAGATGTCATGCAAGTTCTTTTCCATAAGCATGTATGACTATATTCGAAATACATGCCTACATTACATTGACGAATTGGATCTAGTTCTGTGTCACCCTATGTTATGACTGTTACATGATGAACCACATCCGACATAATTATCCATCATTGATCCGATACCTACGAGCTTTCCATATACTGGTTTACGCTTATTTACTTTCCCGTTGCTATTGTTACAATCACTACAAAATACCAAAAACATTACTTTGTCTTCGTTACTCTTTTGTTACCGTTACCACCACTATCATATTACTTTGCTACTAAATACTTTGCTACAAATATTAAGTTTCCAGGTGTGGTTGAATTGACAACTCAGCTGCTAATACTTGAGAATATTCTTTGGCTCCCCTTGTGTCGAATCAATAAATTTGGGTTGAATACTCTACCCTCGAAAACTGTAGCGATCCCCTATACTTGTGGGTTATCAACACAACCCTCTCGGGGGGCTCTGCGGTGGGGACTATCTGTCCCTTGGCCGGAAGCCGGTGGGCGATTTCCTTGGCTAGGTACCCAGCCTACCGGAGCCTGGTGATGTCCTTCTCCTTGACGGAGGAAACCATCCACTTGCCTTGTGCTCCAGATCCGGACATGGCTGGAGTGCTTCTTGGAGGCGGAAAGGATGGAAGCTTGGGCGCCGGAGCTTGAGAATGGATGGGCAGAGAGGAAGAAGGCGTGGGTAAAAGAGGTGAATCCTTATCCCTTTATAAAGGTAGTGAATATCAAGCGCCTCCCCACTCGCCTTAAAACTCGCTTATTCCCCAAGGGTCGTGCAGGCGGCATGGTTGGATTACCCACGCCCGTATTGATGAGGATCCCGCAAAAAGGGGACACGATCTCTGCTTTGACAAGACATGACAATAAAACCGCATCTTGAAACATGGAGCGGGAGGCTAAAAATGGTTTGAAATAATGACCCAGATATGACATGATGTCACGCTACAAAAGTTGTCCATGCATCGGACTCATAAAATATTATACTCTCTGCAGATATATGTGGTGTTTGTTTTGTAGAGCCGTACATGCTCTTTGTGTTCTAGAGCTGTTTTGGAGTATTCAGAGGAGGAACCCGCCTTGCAATGTCGAAGACAATCTATGCGCCGGGCACCTCGTCATTGAAGCCTAGTTCAGGGGCTACTGAGGGAGTCCTGGATTAAGGGGTCTGTCGGTGTCAAAACCGGTGGATCTCAGGTAGGGGGTCCCGAACTGTGCGTCTAAGGCGGATGGTAACAGGAGGCAAGGGACACGATGTTTATCCAGGTTCGGGCCCTCTTGATGGAGGTAATACCCTACGTCCTGCTTGATTGTTCTTGATGATATGAGTATTACAAGAGTTGATCTACCACGAGATCAAAGAGGCTAACCCTAGAAGCTAGCCTATGGTATGATTGTCTGTTGTCCTATGGACTAAAACCCTCTGGTTTATATAGGCACCGGAGGGGGCTAGGGTGACACAAGGTCCGTTAGAAAGGAGGATATATACATATCCGTATTGCCTAGCTTGCCTTCCATGCCAAGTAGAGTCCCATCCGGACACAGGACGAAGTCTTCAATCTCATATCTTCATAGTCCAACAGTCCGGCCAAAGGATATAGTCCGGCTGTTCGGAGACCCCCTAATCCAGGACTCCCTCAATAGCCCCTGAACCAGGCTTCAATGACGATGAGTCCGGCGCGCAGTGTTGTCTTCGACATTGCAAGGCGGGTTCCTCCTCCGAATACACCATGGAAGAGTTTGAAATACAAGGATAGTGTCCGACCCTGCAAAATAAGTTCCACATACCGGCGTAGAGAGAATAATATTTCCACAAATCTAATCTGTTGACACGTCTTGACAGCATGACATTACGCCCAGTTTTTATTCGAACCTCTTTTCTCAACCAGCTCCGCACATATTGCGAGGCGGTTTTCTTGACACGTCTTGTCAAAGCAGAGATCGTGTTCCCCTTATCACGGGATTCTCATCAATACAGATGTGAGTAACCCAACCGCGCCATCAATTACGGCGCCTGGGGAATAAGCGGTTTTGCCAGGCAAGTGGGGAGACACATCGCCTCTTCCGCCCTTATAAAGGGACAAAGATTTACTTTTTTCGCCCACGCCTTCTTCCTTCTCGCTTACCCATTCCAGCACACTCGAGCTCTAGCGCCCAAGCTCGCGTTCTTCTTCTCAAACCACTCCAAGCATGTCCGGAGCAGGAGGCAAGTGGATGGTCTCCTCCGTCATGGAGGAGAACATCAAAAAGTGACGGGATGCCGGATACTTGGCTGCGGATATCACGCACCGGCTGCCAAATGCGGGGCAGATTGTCCCAACGCCCGAACCCCGTGAGAGGGTAGTTTTTCTTACCCATTTTGTCCGCGTACTGGGATTTCCTCTCCACCTGTTTGTCCGCGGGATCATGTTCTATATGGGCTGGATTTTCATGATCTGCCCCCCCCAACTTCATCCTCAACATCTCGGCGTTTGTCGTCGTGTGCGAGGCCTTCCTCTGCATCAGGCCCCACTTCGGCCCATGGCTGAAAACCTTCAATGTCAAACCAAAGGTGGTTGGCGGCCAGTAAGCAAAGTCTGGAGGCCCCATGGTGGGAAAGATGCCTAATGTCACCTGGCTCAAGGGCACCTATGTCGATACCATAAAGGGGTGCAATCGGGGTGGTTCTACATCACCGAACCGCGCGACTCCAACTGGGTGGCGGCCCCCAAATTTTGATCCAGAATCCCCACGTGGCTCACCTCCTGGAAAAAGAAGGGCCTGTCCTAGGGTTCTTCAGTAGAGCTGACCGGACTCCAGACCTGCATCCAGAACATGACAGACAAGAAAATCAAACTTGTCAATGTGGTCTAGGTTATGCTCTTCCGCTAGATCCTTCTGTGTCAATGATGGGCATTTGTTTTGTTGGAGTTAGACTCGGCCAAGCACCAGACGCCACGAGAGCTCTACGACACAATGCACGAGGATGTCTGGAGGGTGCTCTTCAAGAGCACAAAGCGTCGCGCCAATCCGGTAGGATTTTATATCTCTCTGGGTATTTATTCACCCCGGTTTAGTTATGTGCTATATCTAAGCTTCCATGCCATTAACAGGATTGGATAGAGACAGCGGAGCAGCTTGATTGTCCAGCCCCCCTGCCCGAAGATCCTGCAGACGCTCTTCTGACGAAGATGCTGACTCCGACACCTTACGAGGTGCCGGCAAATAAGGCCAAGAAGAAGGCCACGGGGACCCGAAAGGGTCTCCAGCGCAAGGTTATATTGGACTCATCGTCCGATGACTCCGACGCGCACTCCTCCCACGGAAACGAGGAGGAGGAGAAAAGTTCTCCCCCCCCTAGCCAGGGAGACAAGAAAAGGAAGGCCGACCCATCCGGGGAGGCCAAAGGGTCCAAGAAGGGAAGGACCCTCCCTCAGGACTGTGCCGCGACGGCCGCCGACAGCGGCGACGAGTGGCTACCCAGGGACAAGCCCCTGGCAAAGTCGTAAGTGTCCGGACACCATAGTACTTCATGGTATGTTTTATTGTACTGCCTTTCCTCATGCCGAACATGATTATGCAGTCCGTCCCGAGCTCATCTCGACGTACCCTCGTCGAGCGGCTCTTTGGACTCGTTGGATATGAACAACGGTTCTCCCCCGACCGCTTCCATCCCTCGCCCTACAGACAACGCCGAGGTGTTGTCTCAAAAGGCACCGAGCCAAGGGGAGGTGGTCCTGGGGGCGCCTTGCAGCGACTTCCCAGACCCTGGGTACCAAGGGAGCGAGGCTCCTACGGGCTTCGAGTTCGGGCCCCAGCCAGACACTGCGCTAGAACCTTTGATGGTTCTGGACTCAGGCAGGCGGTCCCCCATTGAGGGGGGCCAACCATCCGTGCCGATGTCCTCTGTCCAACCAGAGGCACCGGACTACCTGCTGGAAGCACTTCGCAGCGCTTCCATCGAAGAAGAGCACCGCACTATCATGAGTGCGGTGGTCGAGAAGGTTCAGTCCGCCAAAAACGGACTGACCGAAGTCTACGCCAGCCTCCTAACAAGCTTTGAGGTAAGCATATAAAATATAAAAAAATATTACCGCATAGATAGTAGCCCCTGATGCTCTGTTCGGCATTCGCGAAGAAAAGCCGAATAGAGTATCAAATAATAACTCAGGAGTCTAATTAGAGTATGTCTATGTGTATGTGCAGGCTTCACTGCTAGCCACTGCCGCACGTACTACGAAAGTCTCTGCGCTGAAGCAGGACCTGAAGCGGTCCGAGGACGAGCTCGGCCTTACCAAGAGGCAGCTCGAAGAGAGTAAAGTTAATATATACCCCTTTCTATATAGTTAAAAAGAAGTTCGGGTGTAAACTAATAGGATCATCATGAATTTGTCAGGGGCCATGACCGAGGTGGAGACCGTGAGGAAGGCTTTGTCCGAGGCCGAAGACAAAGCGGCCAAAGAACACATTGAACGAGAGAAGCAAGAAGCATGAGTATGCGAGGTGTAGCAAGAGCTCAAGGCTCTCACCAAAAATTACGAGTCCTTGGAGCTTGACTCTAAGACGCGAGAGTCCGAGCTTGCGCAGGCGCTTGAAAGCGTCCGGAGCACCAAGGCCGAAGCCTACAAGGCCCTCCAGGAGACTGACGCGATGAAGAAAATAGCAGCGGGTAAGGCATTCGTTATGCAAAGCAAGCACGTGAAGGAGGATTTCCTTTTTCTTACCCGAGTTTGGAGCTCTCCAGGAGCGTTTGCACATCTTCTCCGCAGTGTACTGGATGCTGCGGAGTTTTACCGGGCTAAGGAGGGAAGCTCAACGGAGAAGTTGTTTTGGTCTCAGTATACTGGGACCGAACACCTTGTGCCCTTGAGCGACCAGCTGAATCAGTTGGTCGAGCTTCACAAGGCGGCCGAACATGCCATGAGTCCGGATGTGGCCTGGCGAGCCCCTGTCCGGCAGCTACTTCGGTCTGGTGAGGCGGCTTGTGGAAGCCTGCCCACGGCTTGAAGTCATCAAGCGGTCCGTCTGCATCGAGGGTGCACGCATGGGTTTTGCCCGGGCGAAGGTGCACTGGGCGAAGCTGGACGCTGTGAAGCTGGTGAAGGAGGGGCTGCCGGAGGGTAAGGAGCTTTGCTGCCCCGAGAATTACTATGAGAGTGTCCTGAAGGGTTCCCGCTTAGTGGCTGATGAATGTGCCAAAGATGTAATTTTTGAATGAACATGCTTATGTGATCCTGTTTATTTGAAACAAGTTCATTTGCGCTATGCAATGCTTTTTGAATTTAAAATATTACCTTCTGTGCGTCCGTTTATAAAATCTGAGAGTTGGCCAGTCGTCGGCTTCTACCCCCATGTGACTAGTACTGTGGTGTTCGGGGTAAATCTGAACACTCTTTACCCCAATTTTGGGTGCTTCAAGGGAGGTGTTCAGCGCAACGAACTAGGCAATCGGACTATAATGCTTTATCACTCTCACTTAGCCATAGAAGTCTATGATTTTAAATTTTTGGCGAAGCCCCTTGTATTCGGAGGGCCGAATTTGGGGTGCTATACACGCCTAAGCCGGACAAGGCTGACTCCTCGCCCGAAGTGGAAAAAGTCTTGAAGGACTTGAGACCTCTCGAACAGCGACCAGTCTCTCGCCTTATCATGACAGTTAGTTTTTTGCTTTCTCTACTGAGGTGCTCATCCGGAAGAACCGGGACACAATCGCAGTAGTTCTCCCACTGCTAGCTTAGCCGATATAGCGGAACGGAAGGTACCAAAGCATGGGAGTCGGGCAACCCAACATTTGACCAAAGACATGATGCGAAGCTGATGCATATAATGCTATAAGTTTAGGGTGCCGCACTGTCGAAAGTGTTCAGACTTCTTGCGCATTATTATGGGGTAAACGAGAGCCCCTGGCGTCCTGACCGTACCCGAACGTGCGGGTGCGGATTGTTGTAAATGGACATATAAGAGAAAGAGAAAAACTTAAATAATGCAATGACAGATTAATGATATGCATTGTTATTTGAATAATACGTCGAAGTGTACTGGTACAAGTAGTGCAATAAGCATAAAGTAGGACAATTCGAAATGTCTTACCCCAGGGCAAGCTACGCAGAAATAGTGAAAAGCGGGTATATCAAGTATTACTAGAGACCACCTGGCGGTTCCCGTGTTCATCTTAGCTTCTTGCCGCCTTGGTTGTTGCTTCCGAAATGTGTCCAGCAATTGTAATGCCGGAAAGGGCTTCCAAAGAGTTAGGCCCTGAAAGAGAAAACGAATGTCAAAGGTATAGAGACCCTAGTGTGGTTAAGCCACAATGCGGGGCATGCCCTGATTGAGCCCCCGTCTGTGTCCATGGTATTTTCAATGCGTAGTTATGTACGCGCGGCATGGATTTCGTTGCTTCACTGGGAAGGGGGCCGGATTGCTAGGCGAGCTCTAATCATGCCAGGCGATCCTGTTGCAGCTTGTTCCGGACTCGCTTGAAGGTGTCCGGGGGCTCTGACGCCGAATGAGTGGTCTGCCTGAACAGGCTGCTTTCTGCCTCTGCTGCAAGGGCCGCAGTGTGCTCTTCCATACGGAGCGAGCGTTATGTGTTTCCATTTACTGTTATGACCCCGCATGGTCCTGGCATCTTGAGCTTGAGGTATGCGTAATGCGGCACTGCATTGAATTTTGCAAATGTTGTCCGTCCGAGCAATGCATGATAGCCACTGCGAAACGGGACAATGTCGAAGATTAACTCTTCGCTTCTGAAGTTATCCGGTGATCCGAAGACCACTTCCAGTGTGATTGAGCCTGTGCAATGGGCCTCTGCACCTGGGATGACGCCTTTAAAGGTGGTTTTGCTGGGTTTGATCCTTGAGGGATCGATACCCATTTTTTGCATTGTATCCTGATAAAGTAGGTTCAGGCTGCTGCCACCGTCCATAAGGACTCGAGTGAGGTGAAATCCGTCAATGATGGGGTCTAAGACCAGTGCGGCGAATCCGCCATGACGGATGCTAGTGGGGTGGTCCCTGCGATCGAAGGTGATCGGACAAGCAGACCATGGGTTGAACTTTGGGGCGACGGGCTCCATCGCATAAACGTCCCTTAGTGCACACTTCCGCTCCCTCTTGGGAATGTGGGTCACGTATATCATGTTTACCGTCGTCACTTGAGGGGGAAACCCCTTTTGTCCTCCTGTGTTCGGTGACCGGAGCTCCTCCTCGTCATCACTATGCAGCCCCTTGTCCTTGTTCTCGGCATTAAACTTGTTGACCTGCTTGAACACCCAGCATTCTCTGTTGGTGTGATTGGCTGGCTTGTCGGGGGTGTCGTGGATTTGACATGAGCGATCCAGTATGCGATCCAGACTGGATGGAGCCGGAGTACTTCTTTTAAATAGCTTTTTCCGTTGGCCGGATCTAGAGCCTCTGAATCCAGCATTGACTGTCGTATCTTCGGGTTATCGCCGTTATTGCGGCGCTTTGGTCTATTACGATGCTGCCTACCATTAACATCTTTGGTATCCGAGGTATCCGGATTCCTCGATGTATTGTTGATGCGAGCCAACCAGCTGTCCTTGCCCGCGCAAAAGCGGGTCATGAGTGTCATGAGGGATGCCATAGATTTCGGCTTCTCCTGGCCGAGGTGGTGGGTGAGCCACTCGTCCCGGATGTTATGCTTGAATGCCGCTAGGGCCTCTGCATCCGGACAGTCTACAATTTGATTTTTCTTAGTCAGGAACCGTGTCCAGAATTGTCTGGCCGATTCTCCTGGCTGCTGGGTTATTTGGCTCAAGTCATGAGCATCCGGTGGTCGCACATAAGTGCCCTGGAAGTTGTCAAGAAATGCATCTTCCAGACCCTCCCAACTGCCGACGGAATCTGCTGGTAAGCTATTCAGCCAATGCCGAGCTCGTCCTTTGAGTTTTAGTGGGAGGTACTTGATGGCATGTAGATCATCACCGTGAGCCATGTGGATGTGAAGGAGGAAATCCTCAATCCATACAACGGGATCTGTTGTGCCATCGTATGATTTGGTATTTACGGGTTTGAAACCCTCCGCAAATTCATGATTCATAACTTCATGAATGAAGCATAGGGGGTGTGCGGCACCTCTGTGCCGAGCTATATCCCGACGTAGTTCGTATGAGTCTTGTCTGCTGTTTTTGGCCCGGCCGGATTTACTCTTGGTGTATGCGATGCGACGATCATCGTCCCGTGTTGGCGCACATGCCCGTGTCCCATATATTGACCTTGCGATTTTTTCCTTACTGTCCAAGATGTCTCGCAGGTCCTCTGTGTTGCCCCGTGCCTTAGTATTTTTGACTGACTAGCGATGGAGTGCGGTCTGAACTTTAGGCTAAAACGCCTCTCTAGCTCGGCCGCGTAGTGGCCAGTCAGCCGCATCGTACACTGGTGAATGAGGTTTCAATGTTTCCTCCTCCAGGTGAGGTAGCAACCAGCGTTTTAGGTAACTCTTGGACGGGCGCTCGAGTTCATGTTCCTCGGCCGCAAGGACTTCTGTCCACATGTCTGCTAGCAAGTCTTGGTCAGCTTGAAGCTGTTGCTGTTTTTTCTTCAGGCTATTTGCCGTAGCCATAAGCCGGCGCTTGGCGCTTGAAGCGCTCTTGCTCGACGGGGTCCTCAGGCATGATAAACTCGTCGTCGCCGAGGCTCGCCTTGTCTTCGGAGAGAGGCATGTAATTGTCCTCCTCCGGTTCTCCATCTATTGCCTGCTCTGGAGGGCTAGCTTGTTCGTCCTCTAGCTCTACACCGTGTGGAGGGTATTGTTGTTGTCTTCGGCGCTATTCGGAGTGTTACTATCTCCTGTGCTGGTATCACTACTCTTGCTGTGGCGGGACTTAGAGCGGCGCCGCTGACATCGGCGCTTGGGTTGCTTCTTGGAGGGGTCATCCTCCGCTGTCTAGTTGCCATTGGCTTCTTTGGGGGTGTCCACCATGTATATATCATATGATGAGGTGGAGGTCCAGCGCCCCAAGGGCGGTGGATCCTGTTCGTCTCCGACTTTGTCGTCCATACCGGCAAAGTCTTCGGACTCAAAGTCGAGCATGTCGGTTATGTCGTCAACAGTGGCTACAAAGTGGGTGGTGGGTGGGCAGCGACTTTCTTCGTCGTCCGCATCCCATTCTAGCCAGAAATAGTTCGGCCAAGGTTCTCCTGACAGGGAGAGAGACCTTAATGAATTTAGCACCTCTCCGAAAGGTGAGTGCTGAAAGATATCCGTGGAGGTGAACTCCATGATCGGTGCCCAGTCGGACTTGACGGGCATGGATGCGAGCGGCTCGGAGTCCGTGGCCGGAGATGAATCCGGTGGTTCGGTGACACGGCTCTCGTAAGGGGTGAAGTCAGTATCCGGCTCTATCGCCACTGAGAGTGTGGCCTCCATGGCAGGGTCCATCCCTCCGCTCTCGGATAGCGTGGCTTGCTCTGGATTGATGGTCGGAGTAGTTGCGGATGCGATCCACCGAACATTGTCCTACGGCAGAGTTACATCATGCTCATTGCGACTGTGCGGCCCGTCCGACATGGGCTCGAATCCGTCGAAGATCAAGTCTCCGCGGATGTCGGCCGTGTAGTTCAAATTTCCAAATTTGACCTGATGGCCAGGGGTGTAGCTCTCGATCTGCTCCAGATGGCCAAGCTAATTGGCCCGCGGTGCAAAGCCACCGAATACGAAGATCTGTCCGCGGAGGAAAGCCTTGCCCTGGACCGCATCACTAGCAATGATCTAAGGAGCCATCAAGCCTTATGGTGATGGCACAGTGGAACTCTCAATGAAAGCACCAATGTCGGTGTCAAAGCCGGCGGATCTCGGGTAGGGGGTCCTGAACTATGCGTCTAAGGCGGATGGTAACAGGAGGCGGGGGACACAATGTTTATCCAGGTTCGGGCCCTCTTGATGGAGGTAATACCCTATGTCCTGCTTGATTGTTCTTGATGATATGAGTATTACAAGAGTTGATCTACCACGAGATCAAAGAGGCTAACTCTAGAAGCTAGCCTATGGTATGATTGTCTGTTGTCCTATGGACTAAAACCCTCCAGTTTATATAGGCACCGGAGGGGGCTAGGGTTACACAAGGTCGGTTACAAAGGAGGAGATATACATATCCGTATTGCCTAGCTTGCCGTCCACGCCAAGTAGAGTCCCATCCGGACACGGGACGAAGTCTTCAATCTCGTATCTTCATAGTGCAATAGTCCGGCCAAAGGATATATTCCAGCTGTCAACAGAACCCCTAATCCAGGACTCCCTCAGGGTCCTCGGGCGTCCGGCCTATTTGTCTTAGGCCGGACTAATGGGCTATGAAGATACAAGACAGAAGACTCTCTCCCGTGTATGGATGGGACTCTCCTTGGCGTGGATGGCAAGCCTAGCATGCAGATATGAGGATTCCTTTCTCTGTAACCGACTCTGTACAACCCTAGTCCCCTCCGGTGTCTATATAAACCAGAGGGTTTAGTTCGTAGAGGTAATCATAATCATACATGCTAGACTTCTATGGTTTAGCCATTACGATCTCGTGGTAGATAAACTCTTGTAACCCCCATATTTATCAGTATCAATCAAGCAGGACATAGGGTATTACCTCCATCAAGAGGGCCCGAACCTGGGTAAAACTTCGTGTCCCCTATGTCCTGTTACCATCAACCTTAGACGCACTGTTCGGGACCCCCTACCCGAGATCTGCCGGTTTTGACACCAATAGCGGGGGAGATGGGCGTGCCGGCCTGGTGCTTGATCCTACGCTTTTACTGCCCGGTCTAGGGTGCGGGGGGTGTGCCAAGGGCTCCACCCCTGGTCATGGACGGCGGCTGGATGACCTTGATCCTGGCTTATTCTTCGAGCAACGGGCTCCCACCCTTCCGGGCCTCCGCCGAGGGCCAGGCGGCGACTAGGGAAGCGCCAGCCTCCAGCCCCCTGCTGGGAGGGAGCGAGCCGCTTCAGTTCCTTTCGGAACCCCCTGCTGTGGGGGATGGACCTGGTCGCATGCTCAAGTTTGCGCATGAGTAGGGTAATCGTCCTCCACGAGCTCTTCCAGGAGGAAATGGGTGCGCTAAGCAACTTGGCGGTGAACTCGTGGATGTTGACGCTCGCCTTGAAGCCGATGGTCTCCGGCTGGTGGAGGAGTGGCATCAACTGAAGGTGGCTATCAACCTCGAGCGCCTCCAGCGTGAGCATGCCAATGCGAAGGTCGAGGCATCCCTGGCAACCTCAGGCGAGGCCAGCGCCCGAGCCTTGGAGGAGGCCAGGGAGGCGGACCATCACCACACGGCCGCCGAGGAGCGCAGGCGGGAGCTCCAGGCCTTGAACGCCTCCCTGGAGCACCAGGTGGAGGCGCGCAGAGCTGCCTTGGCGTCGATGAAGGGCGCATCGTCCGACGAGGAGGAGATATCGAGGCGCGAGGAAGCACTATTACTGGAGGCCACGGAGCACAGCCTCGAGCTTGAGCGGTTGGAGACGAGGAAGCGCCAAGTTGCCCAAGCAAAGGATGTTGTCGGCGCGTGTGAGGCCAGGTCCCAAGAGGAGCTCGACCGCAGGGTGGCCGAGGCTCGCGTGGATCTTGCTGGTAGGTACGACCTGAAGCTGAAGCTCGTGGAAGCCGAAGTTGTGGGCAGGATCGCCGCCCTCAGGTCAGGGCTGGCTGAGGCAGAACGGCATGAGAAAGCCGCCACAACCGCCCTGATCTCAGTGCAGGCTGAGCTGGCCTCCGCCCGTGCCGAGCTGCTCTCTCTTCAGCAGCGGGTTGCCAGCGCCATGTCCTTCATGCAACAGAGCAGGGAGGAGGCGCTTCGCCGGCAGACGCTACTGCACAAGCATATTCCCATGCTTCGGGACCTCAGGACGAGGGCTAATCTGCCGCTTGGTACCATCTGCGATGAGCACGCTCCCCACCCACACGCCGAGGACTACGCCAGCCATCTTCACTTCTTTGTCAACATCGTGACGCGCCTGGAGAACCGAGCTGAGAGGGCTCGTGAGCTTGTGGACGAAAAGAGCCGGGGCCTCCTCAGGCACGCATTCTCCCGCGTCTTCAGCCATCTCCTGAACAGCAATCCTGACTTTGTTTTTGATGCCGCCATTGCCCTAGTGCCTGAGGTCATCCAAGACAACCTAGCGCGCTGGGTGGACGACAATGTGGATGCTCTAGTTAGGGCCTTTGCTTTTGATGACGACGCGGTGGTGGTCGCGGCGGATGAGGGCAACGTGGTTGATGGCGGTGAAGACAGCGACAGCGACGGCACCATCAGCCTGTCCGAAAGCGATTCGGGAGACGAGGCGAGCGATATGTCTGACTGAGCCTGCACTCCTTTATTTTGAACGTGCATGCAAAAGCTTGGGTACGACCCCTCACAATGTAAGATCATTTTGGGGAGGGGGAGCCACTCATGTAAATAGACTGCCACTTTATTCCCTAGGCTAGGCTTAAAGCGCACTTTTGTGTGCTCGTGACACCCTTTGCGGCTTGCTGCCGTAACTTACTTTGGTTCAGTTGAGCTTCAAACTGATTTGGCAGATGCGGATGTGCATTCCTTTTGAGGAGAGCCCCTCGCGAGTTCGCGAGGTTTTGGTTTCCTAAGGAGTCCGCCGGTCCACCCGAGAGGTCCTCGCGAGAAGTGAGCGCCAATAATGGTGAGGTGCGCACGTAGTGCGTGTACGCCACTGCCATGCCCCGCTCGCGAGGTGCTCGGAAGGGGGGAGATAGCGGACGCAAATCTCAAACAAAACACGAATCCAGAAACTCACAAAATCAACACGAACGAGAAAGGATGCCCCCACGATTGCTAATGGAAATACAACTTCAAATTCAAGATCAAAAGCTACAAGTCTGAGCTGTAGAAAAGAGGTCAAAAGCAAATGGCCGTGTCCGGCACCTAGCTAATCTTCTTCTCCACCCACCAGCACGGAGCTAAGTGTTTTAACTGGCTATGAGCATAGTCATTGGGGGACAGTATCGACGGCCAGCGCGGAGCATGGTGCTTCCACTAGGGTGTGGGCGGGAGCCCCCGAGGCCCGAGGGCGGCACTCCGCAGACTCCGGGGCATGTAGAGCCCCACTCATTATTACATGAGAGTGTCATGAGCTGAGACCTTCATAGGTGTGAGCCTTGCTTCATATCGCCAGGCAAGGGGCCCACCTTGCACCGCCCTTGACCACTGTTGGGGCGTCCGGAAACCAAGACGATGCCAAGGGGCAAAGGGCATGCTAGCAGCGCCCTCGGCAACCACGGGCCCTCTGCCGGGGAGAAGGCTCGCCGGTGCCTCCCCGGCAGAGGGCCTACCTCCGAGCGACGCCTTGCTCTGTGTGATGCGGGGAGGTGCCTTGCTCCCCGCTCCTCCCATGCTGCCCCTAGTGCGCTTCCCCTGGTGAAAGGGGGGCTGCCGTGATGGGGCCGTCGTCCACCGCCGTGTCCTAATTCACTTGCGACCCATGGTTAGAGTAAGCCTGCTCCTGAGAGGTTAGTGGTACCGTGTAGCTGTTGTCGCCAGTATGGTCGGCGAGGCTCCTGGGTGGCTCCTGGAAGGCCCTAACTTCCAGCATCTCCTCTTCCAAACCCGGCTCGAGGAACAAGCCGGGGTCATCTTCCGGCATGTACTCCTGGTCCATCATGCGGGGCACATAGGCCTCTGGAGCCGTCTCCCCAGAAACCTCGCTGAAGTGCCTCGCACTCGACATCGCTTGGACCAGTGCGCCACTCTGAGGATGGCAGGGCGGCGTCCTGCCGGGACCATGGGTGGCAATGCTCACACCTGCGCCCATCGGGGGAGGCACAAGTGCGGTTGGGTGTCCGGTGCCGCTGGTTGCGCCGATGCCAACGAAACCTCCTGGTGCGCCCGGGGGCACGCAGGCGCGACGAGGTCCACCATGCGATCCGGCCGCAGCCTCAGGCATAAGCAAGGAGCAGAAAGGCGGCGTACCCCTCGCCACGGTGTCCAACAGCTCGGCAACATGCTCCAGCAATGCATCTCGGCTGCTCTCCATCAATCGGCACCGCTGCAGCTCTCGCACCACTGTGAGCGCGGCCCTCATGTTCGCTTGTTCCCGTCAGGTGTGCGTCGCCGTCGCTGTGGCGTAGCTTGACGCCCTTGCGGCAGCCCATGCGCACCGTGGGGTAAGGGTGGACGGCGTCGGACCGCACCACCCGCGACCCACAATGTTTGGAGGCAGGCGTGCCGCCTGGAGCACGAAGTAGAGGTCTTCTTGGGCGGACGACTCCACCCGGGCTGGCCAAGCTGCCCAGTGGTCGGCGTTGGCCTTCAGGTCGCCGGACATCGGCGCTGTAGAGTGCTGCGGGTCTGCTGATGGAAGAGAGGCTTCGGCGCACACCAACCTGGCGCGCCAAATGTCGGATTTCGGGTTCCGGCAAAACCCTTGAGGTACGAACTCTGGGGTGCGCACGAAGATCTATCCTCCCCCTAGCTCACGCTCTCACCATGATCTCAAAGCTCAGCTCGATGAACTCACAGAACAAAGGACACAGGGTTTATACTAGTTCGGGCCACCGATGTGGTGTAATACCCTACTCCAGTGTGGTATGGTGGATTGCCTCTTAGGCAAAGGATGAACGAGTACAAGGGAAGAACAACCTCCTGAGAAGAGGTGTCCTTGAGCTCGGTGATCTTGTGTGGTTGAGGATGATCTGAATGGTCCAAGATCAGTTTTTCAATCCCCCTTACTGTGGTGGCTAGTCCTATTTATAGAGGCCCTAGTCCTCATCCCAAATGTAGGCGGGAAGGGATCCAACAATGGCCAAATTTGAAGGGAGACAACCAGTACAAGTTATCCTGACTAAAGGTGGTCTTCTCCTACCACAGGCTCTAGTGGTGACGCCATCCTGGGCTTCATGGCGACCCATGTCCTGCCATCATGCTGGTCTTGTTCTTGTTGCACCGATATGGAAACCTTTACCTGATGCCTCGGGACTCCTCGCGGGTGCTTGCCTCTTTAGCACCAAAGAGGAAATGAGTACACTACGCGCACTGGCGACCTCCCGGCCTTGGTCGTCATGGCTTGCGTCATAGGGACCTCACGAGGTGCCCCTCGCGAGCCAGCCTAGTGAGGCTGCCCCCGAGGAGGTCTTGCATCGTCCGCCTCGCGAGGCTTGGCCCCTCGCGAGGGTCTTGAGTGTTCGCTAATGAGGATGGGCCGTACAGGGCCACTGGTGGAGCCACACCGTGGGCCACCGGCAGGCATGTCTAGGGACCCACGTTCCCAGGACGCCGACACAAGCCGAACAGATAAAGAGCTGAAAGGCTCAATTATCGGATGCACAAAAAGAGAATAAAAAGCTGAAAGGCGGCATATTCGGTATGACTTTTGAACAATCCGAGGGACTCACATTATCCCGTAATTCGGAGTGTTATAATGCTTATTCTTGCAGGTCTATTAACCGGGCGTCCTAAAGAGGAAGTATCCGGATTGCGATGCGATGTGCTAAAAGAGCTGTCCGTAGTGCATGAGCGGGCCTGGAAAGCCATGAAGAGTATGGTCAAAGCCTTATGGCCATGTGATGCCCCTCTAGAAAGTATGGAGGGGTTGGCGAACCTGTTCAGAGGTGCCCGGCGCCGTTTTGAGCTATGGAAGGCCTCACCATGCCAGGAAGGTGCACGGGAGGCATGGGCGATGGTGAAAACATGGAACACCAGGCTCGATCCGAATCATATGGCCCGAGTTGGACCTCAGGGACTGGACGGAAAAGAGGTTCCCGTGAACTTGGTGTATTACCAAGTGATGATAGCTGCGAAATATTCGCAAGAAGACTATAGTTTAGATAGTCTTATAGATGGCATAGATAAAGAGTAGGTGTTCGATTCGATGTACCTATGTACTTTAACATCGAACTTATCTCCAACCGAACTTGGCGAAATTTGTCATCGCAGGCCTTCGGCTTCAACCTCCGAACCAAATTTGGAGTGTTTCTAGATACCATGTTGGAATGTAATAAACATTCATTATGTCCGGAAACCAGGCAATCCGGTCATAGTGCTCAAATAGACAAAATTTGTTCGGGGAGTTATGTTATATTACTACTTAACTTAAGAAACATCTTCCATGGAAAATAGTTTCGTTAAGGGTTCCTTTCCTTGGGTCGGCATGCTTAATTATGCATGCCTAGGCTTTGATCCGAAAGATAGAATTACGGGCAGCCTATCCCTTATTTGTTAGAAGAATTACGGAAACTTAAATAATTTGTCGTTGCTGGCCGACCAATTATTCCCTTAAGAATGCTAGCTTTCGGCTTCACCCGTCTGAGGTACAGATCCAGATTACCCGGTTGTATAGAACAAACGACATAAACACAGGAGCGAGGCAACCCAGCTTGGCAAAAACTTTAAGTCATAGAGGTGCATATAATGGCAAAAAGTGTATAGAACAAACGACATAAATAATGTAAGCCACAAGCTTTTATTAATAAGCTTCGTCAAAGAAGCCCCCAGTTATAGTGGGGTGTGTACATTTAAAGATGTGTACCCCTAACAGTTCGGCACATCCGAACATACCTTGGGATATAAAAAGGAAAAGATAAAAAGGAGAGGAGAAAAAAGGAACCTAGTCAAAGTAAGAAAAAGGTGCTACCAAACTATCCATAGAATCATCGGAACCGAGCAACGTTCCATAGATTCGTTCGGCTCAAGGAGATTATCCGGTGCATTATGAAGGCGATAGGCTCCTCCTGTGAGAACTTCATCTATGATGAAGGGCCCCTCCCATTTTGGTTTGAGCTTATCCTTATTCTTCTCCGGGAGACACAAGACGAGGTCGCCGATGTTATATGTCTTGGCCCGCACTTCTCTACTTTGGTATCGCCTGGCCTGTTGTTGATAAAATGCGGAACGGGCTTCTGGAATATCGCACTCCTCTTCGAGGCCATCTAGGTTGTCCTTCCGATCGATCTCAGCTTCTCGCTCTTCATACATGCGCACTCGAGGTGAGTCATGAATAATGTCGCAGGGCAGGACAACTTCTGCATTGTACACCATGAAGAAAGGTGTGTATCTGGTTGTTCGGTTAGGTGTAGCCGCAGCCCAGAGAGTATGGAATCAAGTTCCTCAACCAAGTGCTTATCCGACTCTTGTAGGGAGCACACCAGTCGGGGTTTGATGCCGCTCATTATCAGGTAGCCCGTTCAACCTGACCGTTTGTTTGAGGGTGGTAGATGGATGCATAGTCGAGTTTAATGCCCAATTTAGCACAACAGTTTTTCACCTCATCAGCTATAAAATTGGAGCCATTATTAGTGATGTTGCTATGCGTGACACCATAGGCGTGTACCACGCCATATATAAAGTCAATCATTGGTCCTGCTTCAGCCATTTTTACTGGTTCGACCTCTATCCACTTAGTGAATTTATCCACCATAACCAGTAAATATTTTTGTGGCTTCCCCTCTTATGGGGTCTGACCATATCAAGCCCCCATATTGTGAAGGGCCAAGTGATGGGGATTGTTCTTAAAGTAGTGGGGGGTGTATGACTTTGATTGGCAAAAAGCTGAAATCCCACACAGTGTTGGACAAGGGCTTGTGCGTCTGCTCAGGCTGTTGGCCAAAAAAACCTTATCCAGAAGGCTTTGCTTACGAGGGCCCGAGATGCAGCGTGATGGCCGCCTAGACCAACATGTATTTCAGCCAAGAGTTCCCATCCCTCCTCTTCGGAGACGCACCTTTGGAGAACTCCGGTAGTGCTTTTCTTGTACAGTTCACCTTCATGAACTTCATATGCTTTAGAACGCTGAAGTATGCAACAGGCCTCATTTTGATCATCAAGAAGCTCATGCCTATTAAGGTAGGCCAGGAAGGGTTCGGTCCATGGAGCAATAACGACCATGATCTTGTGAGTGGAGGGTGTTATTTCGGTATTCGAACCCCCAATGATATCTCTATTGTGCTCGGCTGCTGGGGGCGTGATCAGGTACATACTGGTGTCTTTGCTCCGGTCATGCCATACCATGGATGGCTTCAAGAGCCATTCCACAAAGGTGTTAGGCGGCACGGGGTCACGCGTAGCACCCATGCGAGCGAGTATGTCCGCTGCTTGGTTACTGTCTCGAGCGATGTGATGAAATTCAAGCCCCTCGAACCGAGTTGATATTTTTAATACGGTGTTTTGATATGCCTCCATTTTTGGATATTTTGCATCGAACTCTCCGTTTACTTGAGATATTGCGAGGTTTGAGTTGCCGCGCACCTCTAGGCATTGTATGCCCCTGGAGACAGCCATGCATAGACCACATAGAAGTGCCTCCTATTCCGCTGCATTATTGGAGTCTGTATACATGATTTGCAACACGTAGCGGACTGTGTCCCCCGTCGGGGATGTCAGGATGACAACAGCCCCCAGTCTGGCTAGAATTTTAGATCCGTCGAAGTACATGATTTAGTTGGAGTAAGAACTGTAGTCTTTAGGGAGCTCGACTTCCGTCCACTCGGTGACGAAGTCGACCAGCACATGAGATTTAATAGCTCGGCGTGGCTTGTATGTTATTTCAAATGTTAAGAGCTCAATGGCCATTTAGCTATGCGGCCGGTGGCGTCCTGTTGTTTATGATGTCTATAAGTGGTAATTCGGATGCCACCGTGATCGAACACTCTTGAAAATAGTGACGGAGTTTTCGGGATGCCATAAAGACCGCGTAAGCTATGTTTTCGTAGTAAGGGTATTGGGATTTGCATGTTGTAAGAACCTCCGATATGTAATACACTAGCTTTTGGATGGTCAATTTATGTCCCTCTTCCCCTCGCTTGACGATGAGTACAGCACTCACTACCTAGTGAGTTGCGGAGATATAAAGCAACATAGGCTCGCCAACACTTGGGGCAGCTAGGATTGGGTTGCCTGCTAATAAGGCTTTTATTTCCTCCAATCTGGCTGTGGCCGCATTCGTCCATTCGAACTTGTCGGTGCGCCTAAGCAGTCTATAAAGTGGTAATGCTTTTTCTCCTAATCTAGAGATGAAGCAGCTCAATGCCTCCATGCACCCTGCTAGCTTTTGGACCCGCTTTATGTCTATTGGTGTGGCCAATTGCGACAAGGCTCGGGTTTTAGCTGGGTTTGCTTCAATTCCTCTATGGGAGACAATGAACCCTAGTAGCTTTCCGGATGGAATGCCGAAGACGCATTTTTCCAGATTGAGTCATATGTCGTATGTTCGGATATTGTCAAATGTGAGGCGGAGATCGTCCACCAATGAATCACCGTGTTTAGTCTTGATGACCACGTCGATCACATATGCTTCAACCGTCTTTCCGATTTGCTTTTCCAAGCATGTTTGAATCATGCGTTGGTAAGTGGATCCAGCGTTTTTAAGCCCAAAAGGATAGTGTTGAAACAGAAAGGCCCATACAGGGTGATAAACGCTGTTGCGGCCTGGTCGGACTCCTTCATTTTAATCTGATGGTATTCGGAGTAAACATTGAGGAAACACAATGAGTCATGTCCCGCGGTTGCATCAATGATCTGGTCAATGCGAGGCAACGGGAAAGGGTCTTTAGGGCAAGCCTTATTGAGGTCCTTGAAATCGACACAAAGGCGCTGAGATTTATCCTTCTTCGGCACCATGACCAAGTTGGTAGCCAATACGGGTGTTTGATTTCTCTGATGAACCCGACCTCGAGTAGTTTGGCTAGCTTCTACCCATAGCTTGTTGTTTGGGTTTAGAAAATCGCCGCAGTGTTTGCTTGACTGGTTTGAACCCTTTGATTATGTTGAGGCTGTGTTTGGCCAGTCTGTGTGGGATCCCGGGCATGTCCGAAGGATTCCAGGCAAAGATATCCCAATTTTCACGTAGGAGCACGCGTAAGGTGGCGTCTACCATCGGATCCAGCTGTGCTCCAATGGACACTGTTTTATTAGGATCTGTTGGGTGCACTTGAAATTTAACTATTTCATCTGCTGGCTTGAAAGAGGTGGATTTAGGTCTCTTATCCAGATTCACATAATCCTTGTCCACTGCGGATCATAGGGTGGTTAGTTGTTCGGCTGCAAAGGCTTCAGATAATGCCTCAAGGTCCCAGGATGCTATTTTGTTTTCAGCGCGGAGTGCTCTATCTGGATCACCCATAACTGTGATGATCCCATTGGGCCCTGGCACATTAAGATTCATGTACCCATAATGGGGTACAGCTTGAAAGCGTGAAAAAGTGCCCCGCCCTAGAAGGGTGTGATATCTGCTATTTGAAGGGTGCAATGCGAAAGAGACACTCTTCCGACCTGTAATTTTTAGGAGTGCCGAATACTATGTCAAGTTTAGTTCTCCCCGCACATGGTGCTTCTCGACTGGGGATGATGCCTCGAAAGATGGTACTGCTGTGGTCGATGCATGTTCTATCGACCTGCATTTCCTCGAGTGTTTCCTCGTAGATGAGGTTAAGCCCACTGCCGCCGTCCATGAGCACTTTGGTAAGTCGAAAGTCGTCCACAATTGGGTTTAGTACTAAAGCGGCGGGTGCTCGGACTGATTGGGCCCCTGGTTCGTCATCGGCGGTGAAGGTTATTGCCTCGTCGTTCCATGGGCTTACTGCGGTTACTTGGTGTACTTCGGCGAGGTCGCGAAGTGCCCTCTTACACCGATTATTTGAAGAGAAATTCTCTAAGACTGTAAGGATGCTAAAATCGTCATCCTCTGGAGAATGCTTCTCTGGAATGGCACTGGTGAGGATGGCCTCCACACTTTTAGCTACCTGTCGGAGTACCCAACATGCTAGCTATCTTACGATCATGCAAAGCAATATGACAATGAATGATCAAGTCATGTATATGATGATGTTGGAAGTTGCATGGCAATATATCTCGGAATGGCTATGATGATGATGGAAGTTGCATAGGTAGGTATGGTGGCTATTTTGAGGAATATATAAGGAGGCTTATGTGTGATAGACTGTATCGTATCACGGGGTTTGGATGCACCGACGAAGTTTGCACCAACTCTCGAGGTGAGAAACGGCAATTCACGGTACCGAAGAGGCTAGCAATGATGGAAGGGTGAGAGTGCGTATAATCCATGGACTCAACATTAGTCATAAAGAACTCACATACTTATTTCAAAAATCTATTAGTCATCGAAACAAAGTACTACGTGCATGCTCCTAGGGGGATAGATTGGTAGGAAAAGACCATCGCTTGTCCCCGACCGCCACTCATAAGGAATACAATCAATAAGTACCTCATGCTCCGACTTCATCACATAACGGTTCACCATATGTGCATGCTACGGGAATCACAAACTTCAACACAAGTATTTCTACAATCCACAACTACCCACTAGCATGACTCTAATATCACCATCTTTATATCGCAAAATTATTGCAAGGAATCAAACATATCATATTCAGCGATCTACAAGTTTTATGTAGGATTTTATGACTAACCATGTGACTGACCAGTTCCTGTCATATCTCTAAATAGATATAAGTGAAGCAAGAGAGTTTAATTCTTTCTTCAAAATATATGCCCACACTCTAACAAATATAAGTGAAGCAAAAGAGCATTCTACAAATGGCGGTTTTCTATGTGAAGAGAAAGAGGCAATCCAAACTTCAAATGATATAAGTGAAGCACATGAAGCATTCTATAAATCAACCAAGGACTATCTCATACCAGCATGGTGCATCAATGAAAAGTGAAAACTAAATGCAAAAGACGCTCCAATATTTACGCATATCATGTGACGAATAAAAATATAGCTCCAAGTAAAATTACTGATGATTGTTTGAAGAAAGAGGGGATGCCTTCCGGGGCATCCCCAAGCTTGGTTGCTTGGGAGTCCTCGAATATTTCCCTGGGGTGACTCGGGCATCCCCAAGCTTAGGCTCTTGCACTCCTTATTCCTTCATCCATCATGATCTCTCCCAAAACTTGAAAACTTCAATCACACAAAACTTATCAGAAAGTTTGCTAAGATCCGTTAGTATAATAAAGGAAATCACTACTCTAAGTACTATTAGAAATCAATTCATATTTTGTTTTTGCATTGTATCTACAGTAATATAACTTTTCCATGGATTAATCCACTGATAGAAATTGATAGTTTCATCAAAACAAGCAAACTATGCATCAAAAAACTGAATCTGTCTTAAACAGGACAGTCTGTAGTAATCTGAACATTCACCATACTTATGGTACTCCAAAAATCCTGAAAAAATTAGGAAAAAGAAACAATTTGTATAGAAAGACAGTGCAAAAAGTTTCAGAACCATTTGACGTTCCAGTAAAAAAAATGTAAAATCACGCACTACAGCCAAAGTTTTTGTTCTGCACCGCACAAACCAACAAACGATGTAAACATCCTAAAGGCAAATCTTGGCACATTATTTTTATAATACAATGGAATTGTACAAGGGGATAATCAATTTTGTTTAAAAGTTTTTGTAATCAAGATTCATAAAGTTTCCGTGAGCATGAACAAAGTTCAAGGAGCTCCCCCACTTCAACAATGCTTGTCTCTCTCACTTCACTTTCCTTTTTGAAAAGTTTTGGGTTCCCCTCTTTATTTTATTTTGTTTTTAAAATATATAAAAGCACTCAACAGAAATAAATGACTCTGTAAAACTTTTGGGTTGTCTCCCTGGTAGCGCGTTCTTTAAAGCCATTAAGCTAGGCATATAGTGCTCAAGTAGTGAATCCACCCGGATCCCAAGGTATATCAAAGCCAATTTTAATTAACAATTTTTTTGTGATTTAGTAGTGAGCACAAAGTAACATATATCATGCAACAACGAAGTCTAACTCTCTTCCTATGCATTGGCATGTCATAAAAGAACAATTCACGCACACATAGTAAAGGCCAATGCATAGTATAAACAGTTTCTTGCAATTTTATCATATTGGAAATATGGAGAGGTGGAGATGTAGTTCCTATCTCATAATAATTGCAAGTAGGAGCAGCAAGCACATGCATATTATATCTATCAAAATCATCATGTGTAGTTGAGGGAGTCCTGGATTAGGGGTCTCCGGACAGCCGGACTATATCCTTTGGCCGGACTGTTGGACTATGAAGATACAAGATTGAAGACTTCGTCTTGTGTCCGGATGGGACTCTACTTGGCGTGGAAGGCATGCTAGGCAATACAGATATGTATATCTCCTCCTTTGTAACCGACCTTGTGTAACCTGAGCCCCCTCCGGTGTCTATATAAACCGGAGGGTTTTAGTCCGTAGGACAACATACAATCATACCATAGGCTAGCTTCTAGGGTTTAGCCTCTCCGATCTCGTGGTAGATCAACTCTTGTAATACTCATATCATCAAGAATAAATCAAGCAGGACGTAGGGTTTTACCTCCATCAAGAGGGCCCGAACCTGGGTAAAACATCGTGTTCTCTGCCTCCTGTTACCATCCGCCTTAGACGCATAGTTTGGGACCCCCTACCCGAGATCCGTCGGTTTTGACACTGACATTGGTGCTTTCATTGAGAGTTCCTCTGTGACGTCGCCATAAGGTAGGATGCCTCATCTCGTTGTTAAAACAACATTATTGCCGGAGGAGCCCTGGCTGTCGGTCAAACTCTCCGGCTAGGCAGTTTCGTCGTGACCGCCTGTTCGGCTGCTGCACCGACGATGACTTCTCGGGTCATCGAAAACAGCCTCCACATCGGCTCGGAATTCGCCGAGCAGATGGATCCAATGGAGGTCGCCTCCCTAAATGAACTCTTGGATCGCATCGCCGCCCTAGGAGTCGCTACGGACTATGATCGGATTGGGCTTAAACCCGATCAAAGGGAGATTAACTCTCCACCGGTCACCCATCATGTTGCGGTTGTGGAGGAACAATGCGGCAACTCTTCCTCTATCTTGAGGACCAACTATGTCCGAATACCTGAGCTCTCCGAGCCGGATACCCGTTCACGGGAGGACATCACCCAAACCCTAAACCTAGAGTCAAGCAGCGGGCCAGACCCATCGGGCAACATACCGGAATCCGAACTTCCAAGATCGGAAACCCCTCGGCCCTCGGGTCTCAGATCGGGTACGGGATCGGACTTAAATCTACCAACCCACCCAAACATAAATGATCTTTCCCACATCAGGCAAGAGCCCCATGGAACAGTACATCATTATTGGGCCAGATTCCTCCTTGTATTGAATAAGGTTAAGGACTGTCGCGAGGAAGATGCAGTCTCACTTTTCTGCAATAATTGCATGGACAAGGGAACCCTTAACGCCTTAAGTCGCCGTCACATATCACGCTTCGCTGACTTGGCGTCCATAGTACGAAAGTACCGTGCGATGGAAAGCTCCTGGAAAACCGAAATGAAATTTTGGGATAATCCGGCTCTGAATATACACCCAGTCCCGAGTAAAAGGGTGCACTATCACAAGACACCCGAGCTAGTTGTAAAGAAACAAAAACCCTCTATAGTGCATGGAACCGTACTGGAGGGATGGCTTAACAGACCCTGCAAAATTCATAGTACATTGGATACAATACCAACGCACAGCCATAGAGCATGTTGGATACTCCGACTGGTGGCCAAAAGTGGTGAGGATCTTCTTATCCCAAATACCACAGAGCACCATCCCGTGGATAACAATACGGTGTTAACAGTTTTTGAGACCTTTGTGTCAAATAATAGGCGCAAGCGAACACTCCGCAACATCGCCGAAATCTGCCACGTAGCAACAATAAATCCATGGAGTGACACGGCTATTACCTTCAATGCCAGTGACGAACCTAAATTCCGAACAGCCCGAGCACCAGCCGCACTGGTCCTCATTCCAATCATGGATGGCTTTCGACTCACCAAAGTACTCATGGACGACGGCAGCGGATTAAACCTCATCTATGAGGAAACTCTTCAAAAGATGGAAATAGATTGGAACCGCATCGAGCAAAGTAGCACAACCTTTAGAGGAATCATCCCCAGTCGGGAAGCACGCTATGTTGGGAAAATCACACTAGATGTGGTATTCGGCACGCGGGATAATTACAGGTCCGAAGAAATTACATTCCAAGTGGCCCCGTTCAGCAGTGGTTATCACGCTCTTTAAGGACGGGAGGCGTTCACAATCTTCCAAACCGTACCCCATTACGGGTACATGAGGCTCAAAATGCCCGAGCCCAATGGAATCATCACTCTCGCCAGTGATCCGGACACAACACACTGCGCTAAAAACAAAACAGCCGCACTGGCCCTCGAGGCATTATCCTAAGCCCTCTCGGCCAAGGAATTAACCATGCTACGCTCCACAGTGGAGAGGGATGACGTGATACTCGATAAGAGATCCAAGTCCACCTCTTTTAAACCAGCGGACGAAATAGTCAAATTCCAAGCCCACCCAACGGACCCTACAAAAACAGCCTCCATCGGGGCACAGTTACACCCCGCCGTGGACGCCGCACTATGAGAGTTCCTGCACGAGAACTGGGACATATTCGCCTGGCACCCCTTAGACATGACAGGAATCCCATGCAGGCTGGCTGAGCATAGCCTCAATATCCTAAAGGGATTCAAGCCGGTCAAGCAAGCTCTTCAGCGTTTCTCCGAACCTAAGATACAGGCCATGGGAGAGGAACTAGCCAAGTTATTGGAGGCCGGATTCATCAGAGAAATAAAACACCCTGACTGGCTAGCAAACCCGGTGATGGTACCAAAGAAGGACAAATCCTGGCGCCGTTGTGTCGATTTCAAAGACCTCAATAAAGCTTGCCCAAAGGATCCCTTCCCCCTCCCCCGCATCGATCAAATCGTTGATGCTACCGCAGGACACGAGTCATTGTGTTTCCTCGACGCATACTCTGGTTACCACCAAATAAAGATGGCGGAGTCCGACCAAGCCGCAATGGCATTCATCACACCATACGGTCCCTTCTATTTCAACACAATGCCTTTTCGGCTCAAAAACGCCGGCGCAACATATCAGTGCATGATTCAGACATGTCTGGAGAAACAAATCGGCAAAACGGTAGAGGCATACGTAGACGATGTGGTCGTCAAAACCAAACACATCTACTCTTTGATAAACTACTTGAGGCTCACATTCGACAACCTCCGAACATATGACATCAAGCTCAATCCGGAAAAATGCGTGTTCGGCGTACCAGCCGGAAAGCTCCTGGGTTTGATTGTCTCGAGTAGAGGTATTGAAGCTAATCTGGCCAAAATCAGAGCCTTGTCACAGTTGGCTACCCCAACAGACCTCAAACAAACCACAAGTTAACTGGATGCGTGGCGGCTCTAAGCCGCTTTATCTCCCGCTTAGGAGAAAAGGCTTTACCCCTTTATCGCCTCCTTCGGCGCACCGAACACTTCGAGTGGATGGATGCGGCCACAGCCAGATTGGAAGAAATAAAGGCCATCTTGGCAACCAACCCAATCCTGGCCGCGCCAAACATCGGCGAACCAATGCTGTTGTACATTGCGGCAACTCATCAAGTTGTAAGCGCGGTGCTCGTTGTCGAACGAGAAGTAGACGGACATAAATTCCCTCTTCAAAAGCTGGTATACTATGTATCCACTATCCTCACTTCGTGCAAATCACAGTACCCACATTATCAAAAGATAGCATATGCGATATTCATGGCATCGCGGAAGCTGCGACACTACTTTCAAGAGTGTTCGGTTACAGTAGCCTCAGAAGTGCCACTAAATGATATTATAAACAACCGCGACGCTACGGGCCAGATTGCCAAATGGGCCGTTGAGCTCCTCCCGTTCGACATAACATACAAACCTCGATGAGCCATTAAGTCACAAGTATTGGCCGACTTCGTCGCCGAATGGACGAAGGCCGAACTCCCTAAAGAGTACGGCAAATACTCCAATTGGATCATGCACTTCGACGGTTCTAAAATGCTGGCTGGTCTAGGGGCTGGCGTCATCCTGACGTCCCCAACCGGAGATACTGTTCAGTATGTACTGCAAGTATTGTATACAGACTCCAACAATGCAGCCGAATACGAAGCTCTATTGCATGGTCTTCGGATGGCAGTCTCCATGGGCATTCAACGCCTGGAGGTGCGTGGGGATTCAAACCTCGCAATATCCCAAATAAATGGAGACTTTGACGCCAAGGATCGGAAAATGGCGGCCTATCGAAACGCCGTCCTAAAAATGTCAGCTCGGTTCGAGGGGCTCAAATTTCACCATGTGGCTCGGGAAAACAATCAGGCGGCGTATATCCTCGCCCACATCGGCGCAAAACGCGATGCGGACCCCCCCAACATATTTTTGGAGACACTGGTAACAACAGTCCGGACCTGGCCAAAATACCCGATACCACACTCTCTGACACAATCGGAGGCTCCGCCACCGAAATAACACCTTCAGCCCATGAAATTATGGCCATTATTGCCCCGTGGACAGAACCATTCCTGGCCTACCTAACTAGACAGGAACTTCCGGAGGACCAAAATGAGGCACGCTGCATAGTGCGGAGATCCAAGGCCTACAGGGTCCATGAGGGAGAATTGTACAAAAAAAGCACTACCGAAGTCCTTCAAAGGTGCATCTCCGAAGAGGAAGGGCAGAATCTTTTGGCAGAAATTCACGCCGGACTTGGCGGTCATCACGCCACAGCCCGGGCTCTTGTAAGCAAGGCCTTCCGTACAGGATTCTATTGGCCAACGGCCCGGGCAGATGCACATGACTTGGTCCAACGTTGCATCGGTTGCCAGCTCTTTGCAAATCAAAGCCAGATGCCACCCACCGCCCTCCAAACAATCCCCATTACGTGGCCCTTCGCGGTCTGGGGGCTTGACATGGTTGGACCCCTTAAAGGGGGAACCCACAAGAAAAAATACTTATTGGTCATGGTGGATAAATTCACCAAATGGATAGAGGCCAAACCTCTTAAAACAGCCGAATCCGGACCGCTGATAGACTTCATATCCGGGGTCGTACACCTTTATGGCGTCCCCCACAGCATCATCACTGACAATGGCACGAACTTCACGGCCTATGAGGTAAAACTCTGGTGCAGCAAAATGGGCATCAAGCTCGATTATGACTCAGTCTATCACCCACAAACCAACGGCCAAGTTGAGCGAGCAAACGGTCTTATAATGAGCGGAATTAAACCCTGATTAGTGCGTTCCTTAACGGAGTCTAACACGCACTAGGTAGAGGAGCTCGACTCCGTACTCTGGGGGCTGCGGACCACACCGAATCGTAGTACCGGATATACACCCTTCTTTATGGTGTACGGCGCAGAGGCAGTTTTGCCCTGTGACATAATTCATGACTCACCTCGAGTGCGCATGTACGAAGAAAGAGAAGCCGAGCCCGATCGGTAGGATAGTCTGGACACCCTGGAGGAGGAGCACGACGTAGCAAAAGCCCGTTCCGCATTTTATCAGCAACAGGCTCGCAGATACCAAAGCAGATAAGTACGGGCCAAAACTTATAACGTTGGTGAACTAGTTCTACGCCTGCCGGATTAGAAAAAGAACAAGCTCGAGCCCAAATGGGAAGGTTCCTTCATTATTGACCAAGTTCTGACCAGTGGAGCGTACCGAATGCGGGATGCATCGACTAGTCGACTCGAGCCGAACCCATGGAACGCGGCCAGGCTCCAAAGATTCTACGCCTAGCGCCGGACCTTATGTTCGTCCCCTTCCCCTGTCCATTTTTTGCATATACATTATCTATCTTATTTTTCTTTCTTTCTTTCTTCTACTCTTTCTCTAGGCCTTCAAGGGCCAACTTGTGCCTCGCTTGCACATTATAGACGCGCTGATCGCACTCATCATACCTGGGGGCTTCTTTCACAGAAGCTTAAACTCTTAATCTGGGCCTCATGTCCCACACATGTGTTATACTTCCGCATGTACCTTTTTTCTCCATTATATGCATCGATATGACTTAAATTTTGGCCAAGCTGGGTTGCCTGGCTCTTGTATTTATGCCCTACGTTCCCGTTAATTCGGCTAGGACATAAGGGGAGCACCTCTGCGATTGTTACTGCCGTGTCAGCCAGATGTGTACCTCAGACCGGGTGAAGCCGAAAGCTAGTGTTCTTAAAGGAATATTTGATCGGTGAACAAAAGATGATTTTTACTTATTTTCCATATGTGGTCCCAGATGTTTTTTCCTGCGTTTCCTATCGCAGTCCGGACATGCACTTTAGGGCATGCGTACCAAGGGAAAGGAACCCTTAACGGAACTATTCTCCCTGGAATATGTTTCTTACTACCCATGTAATATAACATAACTAGTTGGGCACTTTTCTGTTCAAGCAGTAATGACCCCTACGCCTGGTCTCCACGCATACCCTAGTTCTTATATAACTGGGCGGGTATTCGGATACACTCCGAACTATCGGGTCCCGAGGTTGAAGCGAAAAGGTCCGCCATGACAAATGATCTACAATCCGGCTAGAAGGCATTATACATGTCACTTTAATTACATAGTCATGCAGACTGACTAAATTCCTCTTCTATACCATCCAACAGGCGGTCCAGCTTACAATCCTGTAGAGAATACTTTGCGGCTAATTCTACTTGCCCATAAACTAAGCTAACATGGATCTCTTTCCCGTCGGGCCCCACAGGTCTGACCTCGGCCATGTGATTCGGGTCAGCCTTGGTATACCGCGTCTTCACCATGGCCCAGGCCTCCCTGGCACCTTGACGGCAGGCTGATATCTTCCATAACCGGAAGCGCCGCCGTGCTCCTTTGAGCTTCTCGGTAAGCTCTGGAACGCCTTTCGGTAGGGAGACGGAGGGCCATAAGGCCTGGGCAATACCTTGCATCACCTGCCGAACTTGTTCGTGTAGTTGTGAGAGCTCGGATAGAAGATCACCCGCAGACCAGGGCATTTCCTCCGCGGGACGACCCGATAGCATACCTACAGACATAACGTTGTTAGTCGACTTCTTCGCCGAACTCCTTCAAAAGGATTCATTCAAGCACTTACTGAAAATGCCACGCCGAAGCCGCTTATTCTCCTTCTCAGAGTTTACAAGCTGGGCTCGAACGTCCTTTAGTTCCACGCTCAGCTTGATATTGGCGTCTTGAAGCTTGTTCTTCTCCTGCCTAACCTTGGCCAGCACGCGTTTGCCAGCCTCTAGCTGCAGCACTACATGCTGGTCCTCCGGATTTTCTCCGGATTCATCTGCAACATCTATTGTTAGATCTGCAGCCATGCCGCACACTATATGGTAACCATCATTCTTTAAAAGTAAATTTACCAGCGGAAGACTTTTTCGGTTCCTGCAATGCAGCAACAACGGCCCGCAGTTGGGCCCTTGCATTCCTCCAGCTCCTGTGACAGCCCAATATTCTTCTCTGTAAGAACCTGCACAATAAAGATGATCCTTAAATCAGTTCTGCTAACTGTTTCAAGTCTCAGGGGCTACTGATACATATAAATCGTCAGATTTACTTACATGTACATCCTTTACATACTGATCTGTGGCTCTGGCTAGACCATCTTGAGCAGCACGGAGGTACGCCTCTCCAGAATTGAAGGCATCAAATGCCTCTGGTGAGAAACACGCATCATGGAGTACGGCCCGGCGGCGCTATGATTCATGGCGCTTTCCACTTCTGACTTTGTAGCGGATAATCTATCCGCGTCCTCTGTAGGGGGATTATCCGGCGCCTGCCCCATATCGGCTTCTGCCTCTATGTCCGGTCCTGGCGCCCAACTGGTGGAAGGATGATTGGCAACATCACCGGACATATTCCGGGGAGCATTTTTTCTGTTAAAAAAAACACGGGCGTCATTACATTTCGAGAAAGACGATAACCATGGAGCGGGGTTTTTGTTATACCTTTGCGCCGGCGTCTCCGTCCTGACCGCCTTCCTTTTTGGCCTACCCGGCCTTGGTACCTCTTGTTGGTGAGTTGCTGCGGGTTCGGCAGGGCATCCCGAATGCCTTCCCTGCAAAAAATGCCATGTGTATATGGTAGGTGAAGTGTCTAAAAATGGGATCCTAGTTTTTGGAGTTGGGATTTTTGGTTTTTCTTACGTGTGATGCAGGGAGCAGTTCGGGATAGTCGGCCATAATGGCCACCATGGCGTCCTCACAGCTTAACTGATAGAACTGCCGGTCTATCAGCTCCACAAAGATAAGCGGATCTTCTTCAAGTCCGGAGTCGAGGGCCCGGTCAGGATCCTCTGGCTGTGGAGAGGGGCTGCTGACCTCCTTTATGGCTTTTCGCAGTTCCTGCCACAAAGTGACAAGGTGAATACTTACAACAAAGAATGCGGGAAAATGGGGGTAAGGGGATATAACTTACCCAGCTTGGAGGATTGTACATGGAAAATCCATCCCGTGGCTTAATGCGGGTGAACTCCTCTTCCTCTCCCTTGAACAATTCAGACAGAATTTTTGCTAAAGAGGCAGCATTGTCCGGACCCTTACGCCCGTAGCGGGTGGCATCATCCGCCCAGTTAAAACACCACAAGGGGTGCCCACGATATTGAAGTCGCTGCACTCCCCGCATTATGCAAATCGACATAACTTCGATTACTGTCAATCCTGATTGAGCCAGTGCTTTGATCCGGTTCATCAGATAGAGGACTTCTCCGTTGTCTTCCGCCTGGGGGCTCCGTGGGTGCCAACTTCGGCGTTTCTTCAGAGGAGCATTGTTAAACTCAGGAAGACCCCGCCGAACAGGGTCCGAAAGGGGAACGTCCTCCATATAAAACCATTCTGAAGGCTAGTCTTCGGATGACTTCTTCGGGGTACCGGACAGGTATCCAGTATCGGCGATGCGCCATATTTCGACTCCGCCCACTTGATAAAGTGACCCCCTCTGTGTGCGAGGGACAAGGCAAAATAGCCTTTTCCACAGCTCGAAGTGAGCCTCGCAGCCCAGGAACAACTCGTAGAGCGCAACATAGCCGGCGATGTGTAGAAGGGAGGCAGGGGTGAAATTGTGTAATTGGAGGCCGTAGAACTCCAGGAGCTCGTGGAGGAACGGATGAATTGGAAATTCGTGTCCCCTTAGTAAATAAGGAACAAGGCAGACCCGTTCCCCCATAGAGGGACAGGGAAAGCTCTCCGCTTGCTCCCCGCCATTGTAGGTGGCAAGCCCGGCTCGGATGGGCACCATATACGCTGGAGGGAGAAATCCCTTGGTCTGAAGTTCGACCAATCGACTGTGTGGAACTGAACACCTCTCCCAATCACTGGGCTTATGGCTACGGGGGCGGGAGAAGGAGCTGCGGAGGTCGGCCATGCTAGAATGGATCTTTCCGAAACGCGCTCTGATGGATTCTCGCCGGGAGAAGGATGGTATGGATCGGATCTAAGAATCCCCATCCCATTAATAGACAATTTATTTATCTGGCTAGGGGGGTGAGGGAGTCCTGGATTAGGGGGTGTTCAGATAGCCAGATTATACCTTCGGCCGGACTCCTGGACTATGAAGATACAAGATTGAAGACTTCGTCCCATGTCCGGAAGGGACTTTACTTGGTGTGGAAGGCAAGCTTGGTGATACGGATATGTAGATCTCCTACCATTGTAACCGACTTTGTGTAACCCTAACCCTCTCTGTTGTCTATATAAACCAGAGGGTTTTAGTCCGTAGGACAACATACACAACAACAATCATACCATAGGCTAGCTTCTAGGGTTTAGCCTCTCCGATCTCGTGGTAGATCTACTCTTGTACTACCCATATCATCAATATTAATCAAGCAAGACGTAGGGTTTTCCCTCCATCTAGAGGGCCCGAACCTGGGTAAAACTTCGTGTCCCTTGCCTCATGTTACCATCCGGCCTAGACGCACAGTTTGGGACCCCCTACCCGAGATCCGCCGGTTTTGACACCGACATTGGTGCTTTCATTGAGAGTTGCTCTGTGTCGTCGCCGTCAGGCTTGATGGCTCCTACGATTATCGATAGTGATGCGGTCCAGGGTGAAACTTGTCTCCCCGGACAGATCTCTGTCTTCGGCGGCTTTGCACTGCGGACCAATTCACTTGGCCATCTGGAGCATATCAAAAACTATGCCCCTGGCCGTCAGGTCAGATTTGGAAGTTTAAACTACACGGCCGACATCCGCGGGGACTTGATCTTCGACGGGTTCGAGCCACTGCCAAGCGCGCCGCACTGCCATGACGAGCATGATCTAGCTCTGCCGCCTAACAGTGCCCTGAAAGGCCGCACCCGCATGGGCTTCGACCCTTAATTCGGAGCCAACCGCGCCGATCGAGGATGGGTGGTTGGACGCCGCCTCGAGGGCTGTGATCCTAACGGCGATCGAGCCGAACACCAGCCCCGCACTCCGCGAGACTCATGATTCCAAGGAGCCGGACTCCTCTCCGGACTCCGAACCATTCGTGCCTCTGCCGATCGAATCTGATTAGGCGCCGATCATGGAGTTTACTGCCACGGACATCTTTCAGCACTCGCCCTTTGGCGATATTATAAAATCACTAAAGTCTCTCTCTTTATCAAGAGAGCCCTGGCCGGACTACGGTCAGCGAGATTGGGATGCGGATGATGAAGAAATTCAAAGCCCACCCACCACCCACTTTGTAGCCACTATCGATGATTTAACCGACATGCTCGACTTCGACTCCGAAGACATCGACGGTATGGACGCCGATGAAGGAGACGATGAAGAACCAGCGCCTATTGGGCCCTGGAACGCCATCTCGTCATATGACGTATACATGGTGGACGCACCAAAAGATGACGACGAGGAGCGGAAGGACGCACCGAAGGCTTGTTCCTCGAAAAGCAGTCAAAGCGGCGACGCAAGCGCCGCCCCAAATCCCGCCTCGACAGAAATAGCGATCACACAGACCCAGCGCTGGAGCAGGGCGAACCGCTGCCGGACAATGGCAATCCGGATAATCAAACCGAACAAACAAATCCTATCAAGGATAATGGTCTGGACGACATAACGCCGGACAGACACCTGGAGCAGCAGACTGCCCGTAAAAGGCTTGTTGCCACCACGAGGAGTCTGAAAAAGCAGAAGCAAAGGCTCAAGGCCGCGTAAAATACTCAACACTGCAGCAAGGTACGGCGACAATCGCCCCTCCAAGAGCTACCCAAAGCGAAAGCTGCTACCCGAATTCGATGAGGAGGCCTCAGAACCCCCACAACCAAATATCAAAGTAGCCACCTGGTCAGATAGACGACCCCTCTACCAACACAGAGCGGCATACAACACCGCTCACAATACAATACACGACCCATGTGAGGGCTCGCACCCAAAGGACGGCGTAACAAGATCCATCTATGAACCACGGAAGTGCGCCCTAGCATACAATGCAACACAACAAAAATCCGAACAACGCGGTACACCCAGCTACAGGGGTGCTGCACACCCCCTATGTTTCACCGATGAGGTGCTGGACCACGAATTTCCAGAGGGATTCAAGCCCGTAAACATAGAGGCATACGACGGAACTCCAGACCCTGGGGTCTGGATTGAGGACTACATCCTTCATATCCATATGGCTCGAGGAGATGATCTGTACGCCATCAAGTACCTACCCCTCAAGCTCAAAGGGCTAGCTCTTCACTGGCTCAAAGGCTTCCCCGAAAGCTCCATTGGAAGTTGGGAAGAGCTCGAAGACGCCTTTCGGGCAAATTTTCAAGGGACTTATGTCCGACCTCTGGATGCGGACGATTTGAGTCATATAACTCAACAGCCCAGAGAGTCAGCCCGAAAGCTTTGGAACAGGTTTCTTACTAAAAAGAACCAGATTGTCGACTGTCCGGACGCCGAAGCCTTGGCAGCTTTCAAGCATAGCATCCGTGACGAATGCCTCGCCAGACACCTTGTCCAAAATAAGCCGAGAACGATGGCCGCATTAACAAACCTCATGACTCGCTTTTGCGCGGGTGAGGACAACTGGCTAGCCAGATGCAGCACCAGCAACCCCAGTACATCTGAAGTTAGAGATGGAAACCGGAAATCACAGTGCAACAACAATAACAAACGCCGGAATAAAGAAGACAGCACGAAGGGCATGGCAGTAAATGCCGGATTCAAAAGCTCTGGGCCAGGTCAAAAGCCGCCCCCTAAAGGCACCAGGGATGAACTGTCCAGCCTCAACAAAGTTCTGGACCAAGTATGTTAGATCCATAGTACCCTGGTAAACCTGCTAACCATACCCACAGAGAATGTTGGGTCTTCAAGCAGTCCGACAAGCTCAACACCGTACACAAGGGGGAGGATACACCAAGTGAAGACGAGGACGAGCCCCCCAAGCAAGACACGGGGGAATAATTTCCACCAGAAGTCAAAACAGTAAACGTGTTACACGTGATCAAGGGAAAAAACAACGCGGCACACCCAGATCCGCGGGATGGGGTTAGACCCAACACAAATTCGCCATAGCAATACTACCTTTAAAGGAGTAACGCCAGGCCCAGGGGCTCGTTGTACGGGCTCCCTCCTACTACAAGTTATATTCGGCTCCCCCGATAACTTCCGTCGCGAGCATTTAACTTTCCACATTGCTCCGTTTCAAAGCGGCTATCAAGCACTGCTCGGACGAGAAGCTTTCGCTCGCTTTAATGCAATACCACACTACGCCTCCCTCACACTCAAGATGCCCGGTCCACGTGGCATCATTATAGTGCACGGAAATATCAAGCGATCTCTGCGCGCCGAAGAGGGTGAGGCTGCCTTGGCAGCCGCACACTAAAGGCGCCCGGACCAGCGAAAGCATCCAATAGGTCGTCAAGACCTCAGACACAACTAATCGAGTCCGGCGCCGCTACTTATACAGAATAAACGGTCACACCCCTATTTGTCAATACAAGGGGCTCAACACGCGCAGACAAGTGGCAATTTCTTCTCACCTTGAATTATACATGGTTTCTTTAACAAACTATCTTTTCGCATGACAACTTTTTTCACCTAAATTCCTCTCTTTTACAGACGATCATCGTGCTACACCCATCCAGGATACGGCACAATGGAGACACAGGCGTAGACGTGCAGCAGGGACCCGCTCCAAGGATTCTTTTTAGATTAAGACCCTGCGTAAACCTTTTTTACTGTCTCTTGTTGATACATATCCACCGTTGAGAAGGATGCTGACGTCTTGGCATGTGGCCACGCCAGAACAATGCACGTACCTGGACAAAAGGGGCTTCTTACAAAGGCCACTATTTAGGCCCGGTTTATACCACAAAGACCGAATACCTTAGGGCGTGTTCGGCGTTGCGAGTTTGGCCTATATGCATCATCTCCGAATCATTGTCTTTGGTCAAATGTTGGGTTTGCCCGGCTCCTGTGTTTTGGTGCCTTACGTTCCGCTTTACTGGCTAAGGTAGCACCAGGAGAACTACTGCGATTGTGCCCTGGTTCATCTGGACGAGCACCTCAGTAGAGAAAGCCGAAAACTGACTGTCATGATATAGCGTGAGACTGGTCAACCACTCAATGACCTATGGGAATGTTAGAATTCCTCCGCCTTAACGAAGGGCCGTTTTCTGGCCAGGCATGTACGCACCCTGAGATCGGGAGAGTGCGGAGCCACCAGGGGCTATCTAGTAGCCCCACTGTCAAACTCTTATGGCTAAGTGAAAGTGCTAAAGCATTATAGTCCGGTTGCCTCGCTCGCTCCGTTATCACCTCCTTAATAGGACCAAGACGTTGGGTTAAGTGTGAACGCGTGTTTTTTTGAGCACCTCCGCATTATATGCATGAGGGCTGAAGCCGACAGCTGCAATCTTTCAGGTTATACACATGTATACATAAACGGCCGCCCAGGAGGCATCACATTACTTTCAGGCAAAAGTATAAAAATAGCCTTATAAAAATTTATAAAAGAATTTCGCTTACAATGAGATTACATATCACTCAAACATAATATTTTTTGAGCACTGGGTCTCTATCAAACGAGCACCCTCAAGAACTTCTTCAAAGTAGTGCTCAGCAGCCCTTCGACCTATGGCCGAATCTTGCGCTGCAATAGTGGTAGCATCCATCTCCGCCCAGTATGCTTTAACACGGGCAAAGGCCATCCATGCACCCTCTATGCACGCCAACCTCTTCATAGCATTAATGCGCGGCACCACGTCAAGGAACTGCTGCACCAAGCTGAAATAGCTGTTCGGTTTTGACCTTTCCAGCCATAGCTGATCCACAACATACCTCATGGAGAGTCCGGACAACCTATTTAGTTCGGCCCATTCGGCTAATTGGTCAATCAATGAAAGCGGACTCTCGGGAGAATGGAATTGTCTCCAAAACAGTTGGTCTACTTCACGGTCTGTCTGACCCTACAAATACTTGGCCGCATCAGCAGCGCTCGTTGCGAAATCCATATATACATCCTCCAAACTCCACAGCCGATCCAGAGGGGCATACTGTGGATCTTCGAAATTCCTCCGCAACATAAAGGATTTCCCAGCTACAATATCCTCGGCTTCCCGCATCTCCTCCTTCTTTGCCCTCATAGCAGAGCGGAGGTCCTTTTTCGTCGCAGTAGCCTTCTCAAGGTCCGATGCCTTCGCTTGGTTTTCCTTTTCAAGAACCCGGCAACGGTCGGTGTCAGCTTTTAATTCTATGGCCATCTTGGCCATCTTGTCTCGGCTCTCGCCATGCGCGGCCTTCTCGGCTTGCAACTCTTCGGCCGCCTTCAAAGCAACCACATTACCCAACCTCGCTTGTTCCTTGATTCGGGAAAGTTCTGTCCGCAAGGCTTCAACAGTGGCAGCTCCATCTGCAGTCACAACATATTAAAGATATTGGCATCATGCTGCTCTTCCTATGTGGCGTTTACCAGATAATGACACTTACCCTGTTCCTCGTCAAGCCTTTTGTTAACAAGCTCGATGCCGGCGTCTGCCGCATCCAACTGTCGTTCTAAATGGGCAAACTCGCTAGTCCGGCTAGCCACCGGAGCTTCCATCACCTGCACATAGAGGCAGTATGGTTATTACCTGGGAATATGATCCTCTGTTCGTCGTCGTTTCCGACGACAACCAGAGTCTCAGGGGCTACTATCTACACAGGGCACACCTAGCATGTGCAGGACTATCATACATTCTTTTACGTACCTCAAAGCCTGTCAGTAGACTCATAAAAGCTTCATGCAATCCGCTTTCGGCGGACGATATTCTCTCCATCAACGTATTCATCAGCACACAGTGTTCATTTGAGATGGCCGCTCGCCCCACCAACTCCCTCAGAACATCCGATCGCACACTAGATGGTGTCGGACTCTTTTGTCTGCTCTCTTCGGGAGCCAGACACTGGGAGCTTCGGGGGTCAATGGGATTATCTTCTGGCCTCACCGGACTCGGAGATGCCCTCCGCGACGACACTTCAGGGTCGCCCGCTTTCGGAGCGGAGGAGTCCGGAGGAGGCGTTTCGCTCTCCATCTTCTCCGGAAGAAGATCCACCGAAGACGAGCTCATTTGAGAGGGGCTAAGGCCTGAACTGCAAAGACATATGCGGTGGTTATTTTCTTAGAAGAAGAAGATGGCATATTTGTACTATTAAAGTATTTCAGGTCACTTACGACTCGCGGGAGAATTGATCCCCCTGCGGACTTTGTGCGGCAACAGCGCCCCCCAAGGTAGGACCGTATGTGGGAGACTTCTTCTCCCGTTTGGAAGCCTCAGCTTCCGAATCCCCGGGCGCAGTCCTTTTCCTCTTCTGGTCGTCTTCCTTCATGGAGACGCTCGCTCCCTCGGTTAGAATGGGCAGCATTGGGGGCCCGCGTCCGCCCGTATTATCCTCCACAATATCTTCCTCCAAGGGCTCCGGGCAAGGTGCGGTCTGCAGCATCTTTTCCAATACCGGATTTTCCAAACCCTCAGGGAGGGGGGCCGAACACCGAATCCACTTCGCCTTTGTTAGCCAGTCCTGGTCAAAAAGCAAACCCTCAGAAATAACTTCGTAACAAAGGAGAGATAGTATGTTCGGCCGAAAGATGCCTTACCTGTTCGGCGGCGCGTTTACTACTCAGGCCCACGTCCTCGGTGATTTCCGGACACTCCACCTGAGGTCCGAAGAGTGACTTGTACATCTCCTCATGCGTCAGGCCGAGAAAATTTTGAATGACACGCGGTCCCTCGGGATTGAACTCCCACAGGTGAAGAGGCCGGCGTTTGCAAGGCTGGACTTGACGAACCAGCATAACTTGTATTACCGCAACCAAACTGAAATCTCCATTGAAGAGATCTCGAATGCGGCTTTGCAGTATAGGCACGTCCTTGGCTGGACCCCAGCTCAGACCTCTGCTGATCCATGACATCAGTTGTGGTGGAGGACCCGAGCGGAAAACAGGGGCGGCCGCCCACTTGGCACTTCTAGGAGCCGTGATGTAGAACCACTCCTGTTGCCACAATTCAGACACCTCTGGGATGGAACCTTTGGGCCATGGATCTCCCGTCATCTTGCATATTGAGGCACCTCCACACGCTGCATGTTGCCCCTCGATCATCTTCGGCTTTACTTCAAAGGTCTTGAGCCATAGGCCAAAGTGAGGGGTAACCCGGAGGAAGGCCTCGCACACGACATTGAATTTCGTGATATGAAGAAAGGAGTCTGGAGCTAGATCATGGAAGTCTAGCCCGTAATAAAACATCAAACCCTTGACGAAAGGATCCAGAGCAAGGCCTAGACCTCGGAGGAAGTGGGAAACAAACACGACGTTTTCGTTGGGTTCGGGGGTGGGGACGGCCTACCCTCGGGGAGGCAGCCGATGCAAGATCTCGGCGGTCAAATATCTAGCCTCCCTTAACATTTTGATGTCTTCCTCCGTGACGGAGGAAGGCACCCATCGGCCTAGAAGGCTAGATCCGGACATGACTGAAGGTTCGGAGCACCTGACCTGAACTTTGGGCGTTTGAGCTTGAGGGGGGGGGGAAGGATTCGATTGAGCACGGGAGGGAAAAATAAAAGCCTTGTCCCTTTATAAAGAGGGTGAATATCAAGCGTCCTCTCCGTGTCTGTTTGGACTTGCCTATAATCTAGGAGTCCTAGAAGCTGTTGGGTTACCCAGGCCCGTATTGATGAGAATCCCGGAATAAGGGGACACGATCTCTGCTTTAACAAGACGTGCCAAGGAAACCGCCTCGCATGCTGAGGTGGGATAATAAAACGACTCGGATAAAGGCTTGGCCATGGTGTGTCACACTATGGAATACGTCAGCAGATTAGATTTGTGGAAATATTATTCTCTCTATGGCAATATGTTTATACTTATTTTGCAGAGCCAGACACTATCTTTGTGTTCAAAATCTTCTATGAAGTACTTGGAGGAGGAACCCACCTTGCAATGCCGAAGACAATCTGCGCGCCGGACTCGTCGTCATTGAAGCCTAGTTCAGGGGCTACTGAGGGAGTCCTGGATTAGGGGGTGTTCGGACAGCCGGACTATACCTTCGGCCAGACTCCTGGACTATGAAGATACAAGATTGAATACTTTGTCCCGTGTCCGAAAGGGACTTTCCTTGGCGTGGAAGGCAAGCTTGGCGATACAGATATGTATATCTCCTACCATTGTAACCGACTTTTTGTAACCCTAACCCTCTCCAGTGTCTATATAAACCAGAGGGTTTTAGTCCGTAGGACAACATACACAACAACAATCATACCATAGGCTAGCTTCTAGGGTTTAGCCTCTCCGATCTCGTGGTAGATCTACTCTTGTACTACCCATATCATCAATATTAATCAAGCAGGACGTAGGATTTTACCTCCATCGAGAGGGCCCGAACCTGGGTAAAACTTCGTGTCCCTTGCCTCCTGTTACCATCTGGCCTAGACGCACAGTTCGGTACCCCCTACCCAAGATCCGCCGGTTTTGACACCGACAGGGGGCAAATTTAAAAATGCCCTGGCGCCTCATATTCATTCGACGCGTGGGAGGTAGCCCTTATTGGGCATATAAGCCAAGAGGTTCAACATTTATGGAGCCGGACACTGCTTACAAACACTTGAAATTGGAGAAGAACCCGCCTTGCAATGCCGAAGACAATACTGCACACCGGACTCATCGTCATTGAAGCCTGGTTCAGGGGCTACTGAGGGAGTCCTGGATTAGGGGTCTCCGGATAGCCGGACTATATCCTTTGGATGGACTGTTGGACTATGAAGATACAAGATTGAAGACTTCGTATCATGTCTGGATGGGACTCTACTTGGCATGGAAGGCAAGCTAGGCAATACGGATATGTATATCTCCTCCTTTGTAACCGACCTTGTGTAACCCTAGCCCCCTCCGGTCTCTATATAAACTGGAGGGTTTTAGTCCGTAGGACAACATGCAATCATACTATAGGCTAGCTTCTAGGGTTTAGCCTCTTCGATCTCGTGGTAGATCATCTCTTGTAATACTCATATCATCAAGAATAAATCAAGCAGGACGTAGGGTTTTACCTCCATCAAGAGGGCCCGAACCTGGATAAAACATCGTGTTCTCTGCCTCCTGTTACCATCCGCCTTAGACGCACAGTTCGGGACCCCCTACCCGAGATCCGCCGGTTTTGACACCGACGGTAGTAGTGAAACACAGCCCATCAATATAATCCTTAATAAGGGCAAACTTCTTAGATATAGTGTAGCCAGGAGAATTCAAATAGATAATAGGACTATCATGCATGGGTGCAATAGCAACAATTTCATGTTTAACATAAGGAACTATAGCAAGTTCATCTTCGTAAGCAAAATTCATATTGGCATCTTGGCCACAAGCATAGGAAGCATCATCAAAAAGGGATATTTCAAAAGAATCAACGGGATCATAACAATCATCATAGCAATCATCCTTCGGTAAGCACGAAGGGAAATTAAACAATGTATGAGTTGAAGAGTTACTCTCATTAGAAGGTGGGCACAGGTAGCTAATCCGTTCTCCCTTCTTTTGTTCTTCACTCTCCTCATCATCTTTTTCATCCAATGACCTCACGGTTTCATCAATTTCTTCTTCCATAGACTCCTGCAAAATATTATTATCTTCTTGGACGGCGGAGATTCTCTCAATAAACTCATCAATATCATAATTGTATTCATAATTCTCATAGAAATATTTAAGGATAGCTAAATTTTCAGGTCTATAAATTGAATCATCAAAATCTTCGAACTCTTTAAACAAAGATTCAATTTCATCAGCACCCTTAAAAGCAACGAATTCTTCTATTTGTTCCACATCATAATAATCATATATAACATTAGCATAAGAAGCCAAGGTTTCATCATCATCAAATTCACATGAAAAGGGAAGGTGCGGAGCCTTCATCCTAGAGCAACAAGTATAATCATATCTCAAGCATAGTTGCCGAGCATACCAATGCAACATATAAATTTGATCCCATAATAGTTTCCATTTTTGAGTCAAGCGATAATCCCTAAAGTATTCACGTTGATACAATGTTACTCCCATTATAAAATTGAATGGGGTTTTCTCAGGATTATCAAAGTAGTACATAATATCTTTCACATAATGAGCATAGAGGGTTTTAGGAGGTTCCCCATCTCCATGAGTAGCAAGTAAACCTAATTTTTTGGTATTTTGTGTTCCATATCCATAACTGAAGATAGAGAACAACTTAGAACAACAAATAAAAATTACTTAGTGATAAAGAAAACAAGCACACACGAGAATATTCACCCCACGCTATAACTCCCCAGCAACGGCTCCAGAAAAAGGTCTTGATAACCCACAAGTATAGGGGATCAATTGTAGCCTATTTCGATAAGTAAGAGTATCAAACCCAACGAGGAGCTAAAGGTAGAACAAATATTCCCTCAAGTTCTATCGACCACCGATAGAACTCTACGTACACTTAACGTTCGCTTTACCTAGAACAAGTATGAAACTAGAAGTACTTTGTAGGTGTTGTTAGATAGGTTTGCAAGATAATAAAGAGCGCGTAAATAAAAAGTAGGGGCTGTTTAGATGAACACACAACTAAGCTAGTTTTAGTAGAGAGCTTTTTGTCACGAGAAAGTTATTTGTCCCTAGGCAATCGATAACTAGACCGGTAATCATTATTGCAATTTTATTTGAGGGAGAGGCATAAGCTAACATACTTTCTCTTCTTGGATCACATGCACTTATGATTGGAACTCTAGCAAGCATCCACAACTATTAAAGATCATTAAGGTAAAACCCAACCATAGCATTATAAGGCATCAAGTCCTCTTTATTCCCATACGCAAACAACCTACTTGCTCGGATTTGTGTTTCTATCACTCACACCACCCACCAAAAGCAGATCATGAACATATTGCAAACCCTACAGCGGGGATCCCTCACGCTTGCACGACATGAAGATCACCATAGGATAGCACCAACAATAAACATGCAACTGAAACCAATAACGATCATCAATTAACCCATAGGACAAAACGGATCTACTCAAACATCATAGGATAGCCATACATCATTGGGAAATAATATATAGCGTTGAGCACCATGTTTAAGTAGAGATTACATCAGGTAAAAGATGGGTTACACCACTGCATAGAGTGGTGAAGATTTGGTGATGATGGCGGTGAAGTTTTTGGTGTAGATTGCGGTGATGATGATGGCCCCGGCGGCGTTCCAGTGACACCGGAAGAGAGGGGGAGAGAGCCCCCCCTCTTCTTCTTCTTCTTCCTTGACCTTCTCCCTAGATGGGAGAAGGGTTTCCCCTCTGGTACTTGGTCTCCATGGCATGGGAGGGGCGAGAGCCCCTTCGAGATTGGATTTGTCTCTCTGTCTCTCTCTGTTTCTGCCCTCCTGTCGGTGTCAAAACCGGCGGATCTCGGGTAGAGGGTCCCGAACTATGCATCTAAGGCGGATGGTAACATGAGGCAGGGGACATGATGTTTACCCAGGTTCGGGCCCTCTTGATGGAGGTAATACCCTACGTCCTGCTTGATTATTCTTGATGATATGAGTATTACAAGAGTTGATCTACCACGAGAACGTAGAGGCTAAAACCCTAGAAGCTAGCCTATGGTATGATTGTATGTTGTCCTACGGACCAAACCCTCCTGTTTATATAGACACTAGAGGGGCTAGGGTTACACAGAGTCGGTTACAAGGGAGGAGATCTACATATCCGTATTGCCAAGCTTGCCTTCCACGCCAAGCAGGGTCCCATCCGGACACGGGACGAAGTCTTCAATCTTGTATCTTCATAGTCCAACAGTCCGGCCAAAGGATATAGTCTGGCTGTCCAGAGACCCCCTAATCCAGGACTCCCTCAGTAGCCCCTGAACTAGGCTTCAATGATGATGAGTCCGGCGCGCAGTTTTGTCTTCGACATTGCAAGGCGGGTTCCTCCTCCGAATACTCCATAGAAGATTTTGAACCCAAGGATAGTGTCCGGCTCTGCAAAACAAGTTCCACATACCACCGTAGAGAGAATGATATTTCCACAAATCTAATCTACTGACACGTTTGACAGCATGACATCACACCACGGCCCGATCATTATTCGAACCATTTTTCTCAACTAGCACCGCACATATCGCAAGGCGGTTTTCTTGACACGTCTTGTCAAAGCAGAAATCGTGTCCCCCTTATTATGGGATTCTCATCAATATGGACGTGGGTAACCCAACCACGCCATCAATAACGGTGCTTAGGTAATAAGCGATTTTACCAGGCAAGTGGGGAGGCGCATTGCTTCTTCTGCCCTTATAAAGGGACAAGGATTCCCCCTTTTTATCCACGCCTTCTTCCTCCTTGCTTACCCATTCTCGCACACTTGAGCTCCAGCGCCCAAGTTCGCGTCTTTCTTCTCAAACCACTCCAAGCATGTCTGGAGCGGGAGGTAAGTGGACGGTCTCCTCCGTCACGGAGGAGAACATCACAAAGTTACGGGAAGCTGGATATCTGACCGCGGATATCGCGCACCGGCTGCCAGATGCAGGGCAGATCATCCCTACGCCCGAACCCCATGAGAGGGTAGTTTTTCTTACCCACTTCGTCCACGGACTAGGATTTACCCTCCACCCGTTTGTCCACGGGCTCATGTTCTACTACGGGATGGATTTTCATGATCTGTCCCCCAATTTCATCCTCAACATCTTGGCGTTTATCATCGTGTGCGAGGCCTTCCTGCGCATCAGGCCCCACTTTGGCCTGTGGCTAAAGACCTTCAATGTTAAACTAAAGGTGGTGGTCGGCCAGCAAGCAGAGTGCGGAGGTGCCATGGTGGGCAAAATGCCTAACGTCACCTGGCTCGAAGGCTCCTATGTGGAGACCATAAAGGGGTGGCAATCGGAGTGGTTCTACATCACCGAGCCGCGCGACACCAACTGGGTGGTGGACCCAAAATTTCGATCCAGAATCCCCACGCGGCTCACTTCCTGGAAAGAGAAGGGCTTGTCCTGGGGTTCCTCGGTAGAGCTGACCGGACTCCAGACCTGCATCAGGAACATGATGAGCAAGAAAATCAAGCTCGTCAACATGGTCCAGGTCATGCTCTTTCGCCGGATTCCTCCATGTCAATGACGGGCATTCAATTTGTGGGAGTTCGACCCGGCCAAGCACCACACGCTGCGAGAGCTCTACGACACGAAGCACAAGGACGTCAGGAGGGTGTTGTTCAAGGGCGCCGAGGTACCTCCTTCCCTCACCGAGGACCGCAGACTCAGCGCAAAGCGCCATGCCAATCTGGTAAGTTTTTGTATCTCACAGGGTATTTATTTGCCCCAGTTAAATGATGTGTGAGATCTAAGCTCCCATTCCATTAACAGTACTGGATAAAGATAGCGGAGCAGCTCGATTGCCTAGCCCCCCTGCCCGAAGATCATGCAGATGCTCTCCTAATGAAGATGCTGGCTCCGGCTGAAAGCATAGGTGCTCCCTAGGTGGTTTTGGTAATTAATGACAACATATCTCTTGTTGGACTAGCACTTTTACCTAGTATGTTTCAGATAAGTTCAACAATGAAGTGGCATGGACTAGAGGATGTGGAACCCCTTCAAAATGCTAAGGACAAAGGATTGGCTCAAACTCCAAGCTCAAGACTCCACATTTTAAATTTTAGTGATCCAAGATCACATTGAGTCTATAGGAAAGCCAATACTATCAAGAGGGGATGAGCTGTTGCGTAATGGCTTGCTTGCTCAAAATGCTTAGTGATATGCTCCAAAACCCTCAACTACCTTCCCACATCCACATATGACCTAAACCAAAAGTCAAACTCGGCCCCACCGATTCTTTCTATCCGGAGCCACCGAGTTCAGTTGACATAGCCATTGCCAGAAACCCTAATCAGTTCGATCTCACCGATGGGATCTCGGTCTCATCGAGATGGGCTTGCAAACTCTCTGTTACCTATTGCAATATTTTCGGTCCCACCGAGACATGCAATCGGCCCCACCGAGTTTGCTTGGCCAACTCTCTGTTTCACTTATTACCCAAATTGGTCCCACTGACTTTGAGTAATTGGTTAAACCGAGTTTTGGATATACACTAACCCTAGCACATCGGTCCCACCGAGTTGATCCAGTCCGTCCCACCGAAAACCCTAACGGTCACTAGATTTGCTGAATCGGTCCGACCGAGTTTATCAATTTGGTCCCACCGAGATTGGTAAATTGTGCGTAACGGTTAGATTTTGTGTGGAGGCTATATATACCCCTCCACCCACTCTTCATTCGTGGAGAGAGCCATCAGAACATACCTACACTTCCAATACACATTTTCTGAGAAAGAACCACCTACTTATGTGTTGAGACCAAGATATTCCATTCCCACCATATGAATCTTGATCTCTAGCCTTCGCCAAGTTGCTTTCCACTCAAATCTTCTTTACACCAAATCCATACCCTGTGAGAGAGAGTTGAGGGTTGGGGAGACTATCATTTGAAGCACAAGAGCAAGGAGTTCATCATCAACACACCATTTGTTACTTCTTGGAGAGTGGTGTCTCCTAGATTGGCTAGGTGTCACTTGGGAGCCTCCGACAAAGATTGTGGAGTTGAACCAAGGAGTTTGTAAGGGCAAGGAGATCGCCTACTTCGTGAAGATCTACCGCTAGTGAGGCAAGTCCTTCGTGGGCGATGGCCATGATGGGATAGACAAGGTTGCTTCTTCATGGACCCTTCATGGGTGGAACCCTCCGTGGACTCGCGCAACCGTTACCCTTCGTGGGTTGAAGTCTCCATCAACGTGGATGTACGATAGCACCACCTATCGGAACCACGACAAAAACATCCGTGTCTCCAATTGCGTTTGAATTCTCCAAACCCTTCCCTTTACATTCTTGCAAGTTGCATGCTTTACTTTCCGCTGCTCATATACTCTTTGCATGCTTGCTTGAAATGTATTGTGTTTGTTAAACTTGTGCCAAAACTCCACTTTAACCTAAAGAAATTAAAAACTGCAACTTTTGGTACTTAGTGTCTAATCACCCCCCCCCTCTAGACACCTCTTCTCGATCCTTTCAATTGGTATCAGAGCATTGGTCTCCATTGTCTTGGTTTAAACACCATTGGAGGAAGATGGATGTGTCTACTTTGGGGAGTCTTAGACGTAGAGTGCCTATTCTTGATGGAGAATATTTCCATGATTGGAAAAATGAAATGCTTGAGATTTTCAATGAATATCATGTGAGCAAGTATATTGCTAGCCCTTGTGCACCTCATGTTGATCCCATGCATCCTACCCTTGATGAGTCAATTGACATGATTCGCAATCTTAGAACTGTTAATCTTATCACTAGAGGCTTGCCTAGAAACTTGATTGGATGTTTGCCTACTCTTAAGTGTGCCTGCACCATATGGAAATTTCTTGAGGAACTCTTTCCAAATTATTCCTTGAAAGATCTAGATGAAATCCTCCATAAGTCTATTGCCTTGATTAAGATGAGTTCCAATGATCCCAGATTTGGTGACTGCTTATTTGAGCTTACTAATCTTACGAGTGCCAAAGGAGATGTTGGAATCATTAGCAATATCATTTCCAGAGCTATTAGAATTCATAAAGATAACTATAGAAATGATCATTTATCTAATGAATTACCCTCTCTAGGAATTGATCAACCACAAGATGATGTTGAACATGGATAGTCTGATGAGGATGAGGATGATAGTGACTATGATCTCGATGATGCGATGAGACACTTTGGTCTTATGGCAAATCATCGCGGCTACATGGCTGGAGGAAAGGAATGGGTCCTTGATAGTGGATGTACTGATCATATGACCGGAGATAAAGACATGTTCCGTGAGCTTGCAGAAAACGAAGGCCCTCGAAATTATGTCACTTTTGGTGATAATTCAAAGGGTAAGGTGGTTGGCCTTGGTAAGGTGGCCATCTCACATGATAGCTCCATACAAAATGGCATGCTCGTTGAATCTCTTGGCTACAACTTGCTTTCAGTATCTAGACTTGCTGATTTCGGTTTCAATGTCCTATTTACTGAAGTAGACTGTCAAGTGTTTCATAGAGATAATCATAAAATGGTCTTTACCAGTATACGTAGAGGAGATCTTTACATTGTTGATTTCACTAAAAAGGCTCAACCTAAAACTTGCTTAATTGCTAAATCTTCTAAAGGCTGGTTGTGGCATAGAAGGTTAGGCCATGTGGGAATGCGAAACCTTGACAAACTCATTAAAGGAAATCATATCCTTGGCGTTAACGATGTCATATTTGACAAGGATAGACTTTGTAGTGCTTGTCAAGCAGGGAAACAAGTTGGAGGAAGTCATCGCGCTAAGAACATCATGACCACAAGAAGACCACTCGAGCTACTCCACATGGATCTCTTTGGTCCAAATGCCTACAAGAGTCTCGGTGGTAACTCATTTGGTCTAGTCATAGTTGATGATTTTTCAAGATTTACGTGGTTGTTCTTTCTTGATGACAAATCGTAGGTCCAAAAGATCTCAAAAACTTTTCTAGGAAGGCCCAAAATCAATTTGACGTGAAGATTAAGAAGGTTCGGAGCGACAACGGATGTGAGTTCAAGAACGCAAATGTGGACACCTTTCTTGACGAAGAAGGGATCGCACATGAGTTCTCGGCTACGTACACACCTCAACAAAATGGATTTGTTGAGAGGAAGAACTGGACTCTTATCGAGATGGCAAGAACGATGCTTGATGAGTACAAGTCGCCAAAACACTTTTGGGCGGAAGCAGTTGAGACAGCTTGTCATGCAACAAATCGCTTGTATCATCACAAACTACTCGGCAATACGGCATACGAGCTCCTCACTGGTAACAAACCCCAAGTTGGATACTTTCGAGTATTCGGCTCAAAGTGCTACATTCTTGATAAGCATCATCGTTCTAAATTTGCTCCTAAGTCTCATGAAGGTTTCCTACTTGGTTATGGCTCAAACTCTCACACATACCGTGCCTACAACAATTTCACCCGAAAGGTTGAAGAAACGGTAGATGTGAAGTTTGATGAATCTAACGGCTCGCAAGTAGAGCAATTGCCAATTGATGTAGGAGACAAACATCCCTCGGAGGCAATCCAAGACTTGTCTATTGGCAAGATTCGTCCAATGGAGATAAAGGAGAGTACCTCGTCCGTCCAAGTGGAAGCTTCTACCTCACGACAAGGTTAACCAAGAGTTGATACGAAAGCATCCACGAGTGGGACACACCAAGATGAAGAAAACGAGGAAGTGCACCAAGAACGTCAACAACCTCCTTCTCCACCACGACAAGAGAACGACAATGTTGACAATGAAGAAGGCCAAGAAGAAGAACAAGATGAAGAAGATTTTCAACCAAGACCCAAGCAAAAGCTTTCACGAGTTCGAGCAAGAATTGCTAAAGATCATCCCGTGGAGCAAATCTACAATGATATCCAAACCGGGAGAATCACTCGCTCAAAAACTCGTTTAGCTAACTTTTATGAACACTATTCATTCATCTCTCGCATTGAACATATGAAGGTTGAAGAAGCATTGGAAGATTCGGATTGGATAAACGCTATGCATGAAGAGCTACACAACTTTGAGAGAAATCAAGTGTGGACATTGGTTGAAAAGCCCGACAACAACCAGAACATCATTGGTACCAAATGGGTGTTTTGCAACAAGCAAGATGAAGATGGACAAGTGGTTCGCAACAAAGCACGTCTCGTTGCCCAAGGCTACACACAAGTCGAAGGTATGGACTATGGTGAGACATATGCTCCTGTTGCTAGACTTGAGTCCATTCCCATCTTACTTGCCTATGCTAATCACCATGATATCACTTTGTAACAAATGGACATTAAAAGTGCTTTTCTAAATGGTGAAATTGAGGAGGAAGTTTATGTTAAGCAACCTCCCGGCTTTGTCAATCGTAAGAAACCTAATCATGTCTACAAACTTCATAAAGCCCTTTATGGTCTTAAACAAGCTCCTAGAGCATGGTATAAATGCTTGACCAAGTTCCTTATTGAAAAAGGCTTTGAAATTGGAAATTTTGATTCTACTCTTTTTACTAAAAGGGTTAATGGAGAACTATTTGTATGCCAAATTTATGTCGATGATATTATATTTGGATCAACTAACCCTCATTTTAGTGAAAAGTTTGGGAAGCTAATGTCAGAGAAGTTTGAGATGTCTATGATGAGTGAACTCAAATTCTTTCTTGGTTTGCAAATCAAGCAAACTAAGGAACGCACCTTTGTCTCTCAAACAAAGTACACCAAGGACTTATTCAAGAAGTTCAATATGCAAGAATGCAAAGGTATGACTACACCCATGCCTACTAGTGGACATCTTGATTTGACCAAAGATGACGAAAAGGTTGATCAAAAGGGTTACCGCTCTATGATTGGTTCATTATTATATCTATGTGTTTCACGTCCCGATATCATGCTAAGTGTGTGCATGTGTGCAAGATATCAAGCTGCTCCTAAGGAATGTCATCTTAAGGCCATGAAGAGTATAGTGAGATACTTAATACATACACCAAATTTTGGCATTTGGTATCCAAAGAGGGCTTCCTTTGATCTTGTTGGCTACTCTGACTCGGACTATGCCGGTGACAAGGTTGATAGAAAGTCCACTTCGGGTACTTGTCAATTCCTTGGTAGATCTCTTATGTCTTGGTCTTCCAAGAAACAAAACTCGGTATCCTTATCCACCGCCGAAGCGGAATACATTGCCGTTGGTTCATGTTGTGCTCATTTACTCTGGATGACCGAAACTCTTAAAGATTATGGGATATATGTGAAACATGTTCCATTACTTTGTGACAATGAAAGTGCTATCATGATTGCTCACAATCCCATGCAACACTCTCGAACTAAGCATATTGAAGTTCGTCATCATTTCATTCGAGATCACGTTGCTAAGGGCGACATAAACCTTAAGCATGCTCGCACCGATAAGCAATTAGCAGATATATTCACTAAACCACTTGATGAGAAAGTGTTTTGCAGGTTAAGAGGTGAATTGAACATCATTGATGCTTCAAACTTGGAGTAGGAACTCCATTGGATACATGCAAGACTTGAGCTTACGACTAATCACTTGATATTTCTCCTATGATGATTATCTTATGTCTTGAAAATTTGCATCTTGCATGTTATCTAACCCTTGTAGGAACTTGGATGAATCTAATTCTATGAGATTGCAACTCACTCACATCTTGAGCAATCTCTACATCACCAAGTCTCTACACAATGATGGTTGATGACAAGGAAGCACGAAACCTTTCAAACATATCCTTTGACAAATTCTATGTTGAGCTTCATGATTGTCATGTTGGATACACAAGTTCTCTTCCTTGTGAAAACTAACCCATGTAGGTAGATGAACTCAAAATCCAAAGGGTGCTCCCAACTCTTGATGGGCTACATCAACCTTGAGAAACCCACACAAGTTCAACTACATGATCAAGATCAACACCGCCACCCAAGGTATGTTATTCCATCTTAGAGTAGCTTTACTCCAAGTCATGAGTCAAAGCAACTTGACAAGATGTGAATACATCAAGATACTTAAACGAAAAATGGTAACCCCATTTTGAGCTTAAATGATGAGTATGACCTATGAGCAAGTGATCTCACTTTACTCCTAAGTCAATATACTCTAACATAGGTGACTTTGTCACCGCCCAACTCTAGATGAAGTTCTCTTGTTTTCCTTTCTGTGTTCTTGCATTTGTCTCATGCATATTTGTTTCCCCTTTCAAAAAAACTTCATCTAGATCTTTTAGTTTATTTTCTTTGCTTTTTGTTCTGCATTTTCTGCATCCAATTCATTGCAAATCTTTGTGAGATCTTATTTGTTCAGTGAGCTGAGGTGACAAGTGTTTTTCTCTGTGATGAACTCGGTTCCACCGGTTTCATGTCTTCGGTCTAGCCGAAGATTTTCGGAGCAACCGAAGCATACAACTCGGTGACACCGATTTCACTACAGGAAAAACATTTTGCCATTTATTTCTGCTTTATTCTTGATCCAGCTCCACTCAATGAATCTTGTCCTCTGCAAGCATCACATTTACCTTAATGCTTTGTACTGTGATTCAAGGACCGAACCCATTCACAACAAATTCCAGAAGACCCTTCTTGGAAATTGATGTCAAAGGGGGGAGAGAGATCACATCAAGGCTTAATCATATCTCTAGGGGGAGGGAATACTCCAGGAAAGAGTAATCCTCAAGGATCCCAGATGCTTGATGTTCAAGAGGAGAGATGCCACATGTCTTCTTGGGAGAAAGATATGTTCATATGTGCTTATTTGCATTAGCTCTGTTCATCTGTTTCTTTGAGCTCTGTTTTTCTGTTCCCTATCTTCTCCCAGCATCCCATGCTAGATTCAGGGGGAGCAAGACATCCAAGGGAAAGAAATTTATTAGATTCATTGCATATCTTTGTCTTTGGGGACATGTCAATATCTATCGTGGTACTCTGTACTCACTCTACATGTCATCCTAGTCTTGGTTCTCTTGTGGTTTCTTTTGTTTGCTCCAGCTAGTGGGTGCATCTGTGTTATCTAAACTTGTTTACGCATGCTCATCCCATCCTAGCCAACTCAAGACCACAAGGTAAGTATCTTGCTGATGTACATACTGTTTGCAAGAAGGACTCATGGGCATGAAGGTACATTTCTCATATTTTCATCATTTGCTCTGATGCATATAGGAAAGATACATGTAACACTTTGCTACTCTGTCATGGTTATGCTCTCACATGCTTCTATATTCCATATTCACATGATTGCATACATGTAGGGGGAGCCTATGCTTGTTACATGTCTTTCCAAAGCTTTACTTAATATTCTCTATATCTTTATCTAAAGATTTGATGTATGTTGCCATCAATTACCAAAAAGGGGGAGATTGAAAGCACAGGTGCTCCCAAGGTGGTTTTGGTAATTAATGACAACATATGTCTTGTTGGGCTAACACTTTTACCTAGTATGTTTCAGATAAGTTCAACAATGAAGTGGCATGGACTAGAGGATGTGGAACCCCTTCAAAATGCTAATGACAAAGGATTGGCTCAAGCTCCAAGCTCAAGAATCCACATTTTATATTTTAGTGATCCAAGATCACATTGAGTCTATAGGAAAGCCAATACTATCAAGAGGGTATGAGCTATTGCGTAATGGCTTGCTTGCTCAAAATGCTTAGTGATATGCTCCAAAACCCTCAACTACCTTCCCACATCCACATATGACCTAAACCAAAAGTCAAACTCGGCCCCACCAATTCTTTCTATCCGGAGCCACCGAGTTCAGTTGACATAGCCATTGCCAGAAACCCTAATCAGTTCGATCTCACCGATGGGATCTCGGTCTCACCGAGATGGGCTTGCAAACTCTCTGTTACCTATTGCAATATTTTCAGTCCCACCGAGACATGCAATCGGCCCCACCGAGTTTGCTTGGCCAACTCTCTGTTTCACTTATTACCCAAATCGGTCCCACCGAGTTTGAGTAATCGGTCAAATAGAGTTTTGGATTTACCCTAACCCTAGCACATCGGTCCCACCGAGTTCATCCAGTCGGTCCCATCGAAAACCCTAACGGTCACTAGATTTGCTGAATCGGTCCGACCGAGTTTATCAATTCGTTCCCACCGAGATTGGTAAATTGTGTGTAATGGTTAGATTTTGTGTGGAGGCTATATATACCCCTTCATCCACTCTCCATTCGTGGAGAGAGCCATCGGAACATACCTACACTTCCAATACACATTTTCTAAGAAAGAACCACCTACTCATGTGTTGAAACCAAGATATTCCATTCCCACCATATGAATCTTGATCTCTAGCCTTCCCCAAGTTGCTTTCCACTCAAATCTTCTTTCCACCAAATCCATATCCTGTGAGAGAGAGTTGAGTGTTGGGGAGACTATCATTTGAAGCACAAGAGAAAGGAGTTCAGCATCAACACACCATTTGTTACGTCTTGGAGAGTGGTGTCTCCTAGATTGGCTAGGTGTCACTTGGGAGCCTCCGACAAAGATTGTGGAGTTGAACCAAGGAGTTTGTAAGGGCAAGGAGATCGCCTACTTCGTGAAGATCTACCGCTAGTGAGGCAAGTCCTTCGTGGGTGTAACGCCCTCGATGCGGCTATATCTCCCACATGTCGAAGCACGACTTAGAGGCATAACCACATTGAAAGCAATGTCGCAAGTGAGGTAATCTTCACACAACCCATGTAATACATAAGGGATAGAGATACATAGTTGGCTTACAATCGCCACTTCACACAATACATTAATAAAGCATTACATCATCCAGATACAATCAAGGTCCGACTACGGAACCAAAATAAAAGAAGGCTACCCCAAATGCTACATAGATCCCCGATCGACCCCAACTGGGCTCCACTACTGATCAACTAGAACGAAAAAACACAAAGGACAAGATCTTCATCGAGCTCCTCCTGGAGCTTGGTAGCGTCACCTGCTCGGCAACATCGGCACCTGCAAACTGGTTTTGGAAGTATATGTGAGTCACGGGGACTCAGCAATCTCACACCCTCGCGATCAAGACTATTTAAGCTTATGGTTAAGGTAAAAGGTATGAGGTGGAGCTGCAGCAAGCGACTAGCATATATGGTGGCTAACATACGCAAAAGAGAGCGAGAAGAGAAGGCAAAAGCACGGTCGAACAACTATGATCAAGAAGTGATCCTAGAACAACCTATGTCAAGCATAACTCCAACACCGTGTTCACTTCCCGGACACCGTTGAGAAGAGACCATCACGGTTACACACGCGGTTGCTGCATTTAATTAAGGTTAACTTCAGGTTTTCTACAACCGGACATTAACAAATTCCCATCTGCCCATAACCGCGGGCACGACTTTCGAAAGTTCAAAACCCTGCAGGGGTGTCCCAACTTAGCCCATCACAAGCTCTCACGGTCAGCGAAGGATATTCCTTCTAGCGGTAAGACCCGATCAGACTCGGGATCCCGGTTACAAGACATTTCGACAATGGTAAAACAAGACCAGCAAAGCCACCCAGATGTGCCGATAAATCCCGACAGGAGCTGCACATATCTCGTTCTCAGGGCACACCGGATAAGCCAGACGTCGGGTAAGCCAGCCCAGAGTTACCCCTGGTAGCTCCGGACATCGCTCAGTTGGATCAACACTTAGAGAAGCACTGGCCCGAGGGGGTTAAATAAAGATGACCCTTGAGCCGACCGACTCAAGGGAAAGAAAAGGCTAGGTGGCAAATGGTAAAACCAATGTTGGGCCTTGCTAGAGGAGTTTTATTCAAGGCGAACTGTCAAGGGGTTCCCATTATAACCCAACCGCGTAAGGAACGCAAAATCAAGGAACATAACACCTGTATGACGGAAACTAGGGCGGCAAGAGTGGAACAAAACACCAGGCATAAGGCCGAGCCTTCCACCCTTTACCAAGTATATAGATGCATTAATTAAATAAGAGATATTGTGATATCCCAACAAAATATCCATACTCCAACAAGGAACAAACTCCAATCTTCACCTGCAACTAACAACGCTATAAGAGGGGCTGAGCAAGTGGTAACATAGCCAAACAACGGTTTGCTAGGACAAGGTGGTTAGAGGCTTGGCTTAACAAGCGGTAACATAGCCAAACAACTAACAAACGCGACGTTATCGGAACCAACCCGAAGAAGCAACACCGGAAAGAAGCAAACAACATAGTAAACAACCACCACATAAACATGGCATTATGCACAACCAAGTATGATGCATGTCTGGTTTAAATAGGCATGGCAATATGCAACAAACAATTCTACAAATTAAGTGGAGCTCAATATGCAACTCTGTTGCATATTGACGAAACACCACGACAAATTATTTAGTTCGATCTCGTTTGTGTACCCAACAATATTAAATGTTGATTAACATGGCAAGGGGTGAACCAAATGAAAACTACCTATCTAGGCAAGTTTAAATGAGGCCGGAAGAACAAACAACAAGTCCGGAAACTTCTCATGTGCATATATTAGGTTTTGGTACTGTTCTTCCCTAAACCATATTTTATAGTTGTTAAACATGCAAAGCAATGTCACCATGTTAAATTAGGCATTTTTCTACCCCATTTACATATAAATTTTATTAAAACCCGAGCTACGGTTATTAAGTTATGGAATAAAGCATTTTAACATGGCATTTGAAAAAATTTAAACAAACAGTAATTTAAACATTTCAAACATGCGTGAAAGTGGCATATTATTAATCTACACAAAATTCTAAGCATTTTTTCATATATGACATGTTTCATTTGGATGCATGGATATTTAGATATGAGCAATGCAATTTTAATGGCATTTCTGAAATATGCATGCACTAGATATAAGACTAAAAACACAGAATGAAAAAAAATGTTGCGGGCCGAATGCAATGCACTATGCAAGGCCCCAGACGGATCTGGCCCGAAATGGCTGAGCGTGTGTGCGTGTAGGCAAAAGGAGAAAAAAAGAAAAAAAGAAAACAGGGGAAAAAAGGGGAGAGTTGGGGTCTCGAACCCAGACCTCCTGGATTTGAGCGCGAGTGGCTAACCAGCCAGGCTGCTCTTGGATTTGAGCTAAACTGAAGGGAATGACCCTACTTTGACAGAAGGTAAAGGCAGCGCCTTAGAATCACCATGGACGCACGGTGATTGCCGGAGACGGCAGCGAGCAAGCACGGCGGTGCTAGCTGCAGTAGGGTAGTGGCGGGCATGCGGAAACATGTGTGGTGCGCGCGTGCATGCGTAGATATGCGGGGTGTGGAGGAAAAAGGCCGGAGCTCGAGCATCGAGCTGGAGCTCGTCTCGGCTGCGGTGCACAGCGATGTAGAGGCGAGCATGGCGTGGTGAACGAGCAGCAAGCCGGCAGGGTGCGCGCGGGGGTGCAGCAGCGGCAGCGTGGGGGTGGACCGATGTGTTGTGAAGCAAGGGAGCAGCGGCATGAGCATGGAAGCAAGCAGTCGCGAGCGCACGCAAGGAGCAGAGAAGAACAAGGCGGGCGAACTCGTCGGAGGAACTTCGGCGACAAAACTCGCAGATGAAGGCACCGAAAGATGCTGCGCTACACGAAGATCCTAAAGGTGCTACGGATGCTTCATAAACATGAATAGGAACCTCGCCGGCGATGAGGTCCCGCGGCTGCGCGCGGAAAACGGCAACGTTGACGACTGAGTATGACGGGGAAGGAGATGGGAAGGAGCAGCGGCTCACCATGGGGGGTGCTGCTGAAGTCGGTGGACTCGTCGGGAATGCAGAGGAGCCGGCGTGGGGTTGCGCTGATCGTCGGTGTTCATGAAGTAGAGGAGGCAGAGGAAGGAGACGAAGACATGGACGACGGCGTGGAGGCGATCCAGGGTGGGGAAGACATCTGAACGGACGTAGACGATGTCGAGGAAGAAGATGCACATGCCGGAGATGACCGTGGTGGCCTCCGACCAAGCAAGCGACGGCGAAGCTCTCGGCGGTGCTCTCTCTTTCTCTGTTCCTTGAGGAAGAAGAGGAAACAGAGGTGAGGGAAAAGGTTTGGCGGCACGAGGAGGGAAGGGCGAAGTCTAGGGCTGCATGGGGGCTCGCGTGGTAGGTTATGTAGCAGCAGGGGCTCCTGTTCCGGCCGTCAAATCGGTCGGGGTTCCGACGTGGAGACCCTAGATGCGCTGCCGTACTGGAGAGAAGAAGAAGAGCAGGGCGCTGCTGCTGGTGGGCTGGATGGGCTGCAACGGAGGGAGTAAGTGGTTGCGCTAGACCATGGCTAGGCTGAGGCGCTGGGCTCTCTCTCTCTAAATATATATTCTTTCCTTTCTCATTTCCAAGAACAGAAAGCACTTGGAGGAAAAGAAACGATGGGCAGGAATGGAATTTGACAGTTAAGAATATATGTGTGGAGTCCTAGAAATATGCACATTTTATAAGAATTGGTTTGGCAATTTTTGAGGTAGAAAAATAATTCAAGTTCGAATTAAATTCAAACTTGAGCCATTTTTGAACCCAACCAAATCAAACCAAACTGGGCCGAAATTTAACAGGGTGGTTACTGACATGGTGAAGGATTTACAGGGAGAAGATGAACATTAATGGGGGAGTGAAAAATGGCACTTGCCATAAGAAAGAAAGAGAAGGAGATGTGGTGATGAGTGAAGGGGGGAAGATGATGCCATGACTCACATAGGAACATGTCACAATGCAATATGCTACCATATGAAGATGCACATGAAGATGGGGATATGCACAAAGACACCAAGCACAATGCAAACACATGATGAGGCCATAATGTGACAATGAATGGCAAAGTGAAATATGACAATAAATGAAAAAACAAAGCAAAAAGTAAAACAACAAATAAAAACAAAAAAAGAAACCCAAAGGAATTGGAAAAGATCAAGTGGACATATTGCCCAAAAAAGGGAAGTTTCACATTTGGGGTGTTACAGTGGGTGATGGCCATGATGGGATAGACAAGGTTGCTTCTTCGTGGACCCTTCGTGGGTGGAGCCCTCCATGGACTCGCGCAACCGTTACCCTTCGTGGGTTGAAGTCTCCATCAACGTGGATGTACGATAGCACCACCTATCGGAACCACGACAAAAACATCCGTGTCTCCAATTGCGTTTGAATTCTCCAAACCCTTCCCTTTACATTCTTGCAATTTGCATGCTTTACTTTCCGCTGCTCATATACTCTTTGCATGCTTGCTTGAAATGTATTGTGTTTGTTAAACTTGTGCCAAAACTCCACTTCAACCTAAAGAAATTAAAAACTGTAACTTTTGGCACTTAGTGTCTAATCACCCCCCCCCTCTAGACACCTCTTCTCGATCCTTTCACCGGCACCTTACGAGGTGCCGGAGAAGAAGACCAAGAATAAGGCCATGGGGACCTGAAAGGGTCTCCGGCGCAAGGTTGTATCGGACTCCTCGTCCGATGACTCCGACGCACAGTCCTCCCATGAAAACGAGGAGGAGGAAGAGAAAAGTTCTCCCCCCTCCCAGCTGGGGGAGATAAGGAAAGGAAGGTTGCCCCAACTGGGGAGCCCGAAGGGTCCAAGAAGGGAAGGACCCTACCTCCGGACTGCTCCACGACCGCCGCCTACAGCGGCGACGAGTGGCTACCCAGGGTCAAGCCCCTAGCGAAGTCGTAAGTATCGGGATACCATAGTAATTCATGGTATGTTTTATTGCACTGCTTCTCCTCATGCCGAACATGATTATGCAGTCCGTCCCAAGCTCATCTTGACGTATCTTCGTCGAGCGGTTCATTGGACTCGTCGGATATGAACAGCGGTTCTCTTCCGACCGCCTCCACCTCTCGCCCTACGGACAACGTCAAGGTGTTGTCTCGAAAGGCACCGAGCCATGGGGAGGTGGTCCTGGGAGCGCCTCGAGGTGACCTCCCGGACCCTGGGCGGAAAGGGAGCAAAACTCCCACGGGCTCCGAGTTCGGCCCCCAGCCGAACACTGCACCGGAACCTTCGATGGTTTTGGACTCCGGCAGACAATCCCCCGTTAAGGGGGGCAAGCCGCCCGTGCTGTTGTCCTCTGTCCATCCAGAGGCACCGGACAACTTGCTGGAAGCGCTTCGCGGCACTTCCGTCGATGAAGAGCACCGCACTATCATGAGTGCGGTGATCGAGAAAGTTCAGTCCGCCAAAAACGGGCTGACCGCAGCTTGCGCCAGCCTCCTAATAGGCTTTGAGGTAAGCAATCAAAATATAAGAAAATATTACCGCATAGATAGTAGCGCCTGATGCTCTGTTCAGCGTTCGAGAAGAAAGGCCGAATAGAGGATGAAATGATGACTCGGGAGTCTAATCAGAATATGTCTATGTGTATGTGCAGGCTTCACTGCTGGCCGCTGCCGCACATATTGCGGAGGTCTCTGCACTGAAGCAGGACCTGGAGCGGTCCGAGAACGAGGTCAGCCTTACCAAGAGGCAGCTCGAGGAGAGCAAAGGTAAGCAATACCTTGTCTACGCTTTAAAAAGAAGTTTGGTTGTAAAGTAATAGGATCATCATGAATTTGCCAAGTTCCACGACCGAGGTGGTGACCCTGAGGAAGGCGCTGTCCGAGGCCGCAAACAAAGCGGCCAAGGAGCGCCTTTAGCGGGAAAAGCAAGAAGCCTGAGTAGGCGAGGTGCAGCAAGAGCTCAAGGCTCTCGCCAAGAAACACGAGTCCTTGGAGCTTGACTCTAAGACGCGAGAGTCCGAGCTTATGAAGGCACTCGAAAGCGCCCGGAGCACCAAGGCTGAAGCCCACAAGGCCCTCCAGGAGATTGATGCGGTGAAGATAGCAGTGGGTAAGGCATTCATTATGCAAAGCAAGCATGTGAAGGAAACTTTCCTTTTACTTACCCGAGTTCGGAGCTCTCCAGGAGTGTTCATAGATCTTCCCCGCAGTGTACTAGATGTCGCGGAGTTTTACCAAGCTGAGGAGGGGAGCTCGACGAAAAAGTTGTTCTGGTCTCAGTATACTGGGACCGAACACCCAATGCCCTTGAGCGACCAGCTGAAGCAATTGGTCGAGCTTCACTAGGCGGTCGAACAGGCCATGAAGGGTCTTATAGTCTGGATGTGGCCTGGCGAGCCCCTGCCCGGCAGCTACTTCGGTCTGGTGAGGCGGCTTGTGGATGCCTGCCCACGGCTTGAAGTCATAAAGCGGTCCGTCTGCATCGAGGGTGCGCGCAGGGCTTTTGCCCGGGCGAAGGTGCACTGGGCGAAGCTGGACACCGTGAAACTGGTGAAGGAGGGGCCGTTGGAGGGCAAGGAGCATCGCAACCCCGAAATGTATTATGACAGTGTCCTGAAGGGTTCCCGCCTTGTGGCGGATGAATGTGCCAAAGATGTAATTTTTGAATGAACATGCTTATGTGATCCTGTTTATTTGAAACAAGTTCATTTGCGCTATGCAACGCTTTTTGAATTTAAAATATTACCTTCTGTGCGGCTGTTTATAAAATCTGAGAGTTGGCCAGTCATCGGCTTCTGCCCTCATGTACCTAGTACTGGGGTGTTCGGGATAAACCTGAGCACTCTTTATCCCAATTTTGGGTCCTTCGAGGGAGGTGTTCAGCACAACGAACCAGGCAATCGGACTATAAGGCTTTATCACTCTCACTTAGCCATAGAAGTCTACAATTTTAAATTTTGGCGCAGCCCCTAGTATTCGGAAGGCCGAATTTGGGGCGCTATAAACGCCTAAGTCGGGCAAGGCCGACTGCTCGCCCGAAGAGGAAATAGTCTTTAAGGACTTGAGACCTCTCGAATGGTGACCAGCTCTCGCCTTATCATGACAGTCAGTTTTCGGCTTTCTCTACTGAGGTGTTTGTCTGGAAGAACCAGGACACAATCGCAGTAGTTCTCCCAGCGCTAACTTAGCCGATATAGCGGAACGTAAGGTACCAAAGCATGGGAGTCGGGCAAACCCAACTATTGACCCAAGACATGATTCAGAGTTGATGCATATAATGCTATAAGTTCGGGGTGTCGTACTATCGAAAGTGTTCGGACTTCTCACACCGTATTATGGGGTAAATGAAAGCCCCTGGCGTATTGACCGTACCAGAATGTACGGGTGCAAGTTGTCGTAAAAGAACATATAAGAAAAAAGGGATAAATTATGCAATAATAGACTAATGCTATGCATTGTTATCTAAATAATACATCGAAGCGTACTGGTACAAGTAGTGCAATAAGCAATAAATAGGACTATCTGACATGTCCTATCCAAGGGCAAGCTGCATATGGGTAGTAAAAAGCGGGTATAGCGATTGTTATTAGAGACCACCTGGGGGTTCCCTTGTACGTCTTAGATTCTTGCCTCCTTGGTTATTCCCGTAATGTGTCCGGCAATCATGCTGCCGGAAAGGGCTTCCAGAGAGTAAGGTCCTGAAAGAGAAAAAATGAAAAAGGTATGCAGCCCCTAGTGCGGTTAAGCCGCATTGAGGGACGTGCCCTGATCGTGCCCCAGCCTATGCCCATGGTATTTTCAGTGCGTAATTATGTACGCGCTGCACGGATTTTGTCGCTTGACTGGGACTGGGACGGGGGCCGGATTGCTAGGTGAGCTCTGAACGTGCCAAACAATCTTGTTGCAGTTTACTCAGGACTCGCTTGAAGGTGTCCGGGGGCTGTAACACCGAATTAGTGGTATGTCTTAAAAGGCTGCTTTGTGCTTCTGCTGCGAGGGCCGCAGTGTGCTCTTCTGTGCGGAGCGAGCGTTCTTTGTTTCCATTGACTGTTATGACCCCCCTAGGTCCTGGCATCTTGAGCTTGAGGTATGCGTAATCTGGTACCGCATTAAACTTTGCAAATGCGGTTCGCCCAAGTAGTGTGTGATAGCCACTGCGGAACGGGACGATATCGAAGATTAACTCCTCGCTTCGGAAGTTGTCCGGAGATTCGAAGACCACTTCCAGTGTGATTGAGCCCTTGCAATGGGCCTCTACACCCAGGATGACGCCCTTAAAGGTGGTTTTGGTGGATTTGATCCTCGAGGGATCTATACCCATTTTGCGCACTGTATCCTGATAGAGCAGGTTCAGGCTGCTGCTGCCGTCCATAAGGACTCGAGTGAGGTGAAATTCGTCAATGATTGGGTCTAGGACCAATGCGGCGGATCCGCCATGACAGATACTAGTGGGGTGGTCCCTGCGATCGAAGGTGATCGGACAAGCGGACCATGGGTTGAACTTTGGGGCGACGGGCTCCATCGCATAGACGTCCCTTAGTGCACACTTCCGTTCCCTCTTGGGGATGTGGGTTGCGTATATCATGTTCACCGTCTTGACTTGTGGGGGGAACCTCTTCTATCCTCCCGTGTTCAGCGGCCGGGGCTCTTCCTCGTCATTACTATGCAGCCCCTTGTCCTTGTTTTCGGCATTTAACTTGCCGGCCTGCTTGAACACCCAGCATTCTCTGTTGGTGTGATTGGCTGGCTTATCGGGGGTGCCATGGATTTGACATGAGCGATCGAGTATGGGATCCAAGCTGGACAGGCCCAAAGTACTTCTTTTGAATGGCTTTTTCCACTGACCGGATCTAGAGCCTCTAAATCCGGCATTGACTGCCGTGTCATCGGTGTTATCGTCGTTGTTTCGGCGCTTTTGTCCATTACGACGTGGTCTGCCGTTGGCATCTTTGGTATCCGAAGTGCCCGGATTCCTTGATGTGTTGTTGCTGCGAGCCAGCCAGCTATCCTCGCCCATGCAAAAGCGGGTCATGAGTGTCGTGAGGTCTCCTGGCCGAGGTGCCGGGTGAGCCACTCGTCACGGATGTTATGCTTGAATGCCGCTAAGGCCTCTGCATCCGGCCAGTCGACAATTTGTTTTTTTTTAGTTAGGAACCGTGTCCGGAATTGCCTGGTCGATTCCCCTGGCTGCTGAGTTATATGGCTCAAGTCATCAGCATCCGGTGGTCACACATAAGTGCCCTGGAAGTTGTCAAGGAATGCGTCTTCCAAATCCTCACAACTGCCGATGGAGTCTGCTGGCAAGCTATTCAGCCAATGCCCAGCTGGTCCTTTGAGTTTTAGTGGGAGGTACTTGATGGCATGTGGATCATCGCCGCCAGCCATGTGGATGTGAAGGAGGAAATCCTCCATCCATACAGCGGGATCTGTTGTACCATCATATGATTCGATATTTACAGGTTTGAAACCCTCCAGGAATTCGTGATCCATAACTTCATCAGTGAAGCATAGGGGGTGTGCGGCGCCTCTGTGCCGGGATATATCATGACGCAGTTCATATGAGTCTTGCCTGCTGTATTCAGCCTGACCAGATTTACCTTTACTGTACCCGGCGCGACGGTCATCGTCCCGCATTGGCGCGCGCCCTCGTGACCCGTATATTGACCTTGCATGTTTTGGCCTACTGTCCAATACGTCTCGCAGGTCCCGTGTGTTGCCCCGGGCCTTGGTATTTTTGTTTGAGTGGCGGCAGGGTGCAGGCTGAACATCAGGCTGAAACGCCTCTCTAGCTCGGCCATGAGGTGGCCAGTCAGCCGCATCGTACACTGGTGATGTGGGTTTCAATGCTTCCTCCTCGAGGTGAGGTAGCATCCTGTGCTTTGGGTAACTATTGGAGGGGCGCTCGAGTTCGTATTCCTCGGCCGCAAGGACTTTGGTCCATCTGTCTACTAGCAAGTCTTGATCAGCTTGAAGTTGTTGTTGCTTTTTCTTCAGGCTATTTGCTGTGGCCATAAGCCGGTGCTTGAAGCGCTCCTGCTCGACGGGATCCTTAGGTATGATAAATTCTTCATCGCCGAGGCTCACCTCGTCTTCGGAGAGAGGCATGTAATTGTCCTCCTCCAATTTTCCATCCGCTGCCTGCTCTAGAGGGCTAGCTTGTTTGCCTTCCCGCTCTACATTGTGCTGGAGGGGACTGTGGTTGTCTTCGGCACTATCCGGAGTGTTATTGTCTCTTGTGCCGGTATCACTACTTTTGCTGTGGCGGGACTTAGAGCGGCGTCGCTGACGGCGGCGCTTGGGTTGCTTCTTGGAGCGGTCATCCTCTGCTGTCTCATCACCATTGCCTTCTTTGGGGGTGTCCACCATGTATATATCATATGATGAGCTGGCGGTCTAGCGCCCTATGGGCGGTGGTTCCTGTTCGTCTCCTGCATCGTCGTCCATACCGTCGATGTCTTCGGAGTTGAAGTCGAGCATGTCGGTTAAATCGTCGACAGTGGCTACTAAGTGGGTGGTGGGTGGGCAGCGAATTTCTTCGTCGTCCGCATCCCATTCTAGCCGGACATAGTTCGGCCAAGGTTCTCTTGACAAGGAGAGAGACCTTAATGAATTTAGCACATCGCCGAAAGGCAAGTGCTGAAAGATATCCACGGAGGTGAACTCCATGATCGGTGCCCAATCGGATTCAATAGGCACGGATGCAGGCGGCTCGCAGTCCGTGGCCGGATACGAATCCCGTGGTTCTGCGACACGGCTCTCGTAAGGGGTGAAGTCAGTATACGGCCCCATCGCTACTGAGAGTGCGGCCTCCATGGTGGGGTCTATCCCTTCGTCCTCGGATGGCGCAATTTGCTCCAGATTGAAGGCTGGAGTAGTTGCAGATGCAATCTCCGAACACTGTCCGATGGCAGAGTTACGTCATGCTCGTCGTGATTGTGCGGCGCACCTGACGTGGGCTCGAATCCATCGAAGATCAAGTCTCCGCGGATCTCGGCAGTGTAGTTTAGGTTTCCGAACCTCACCTGATGGCCAGGGGCGTAGCTCTCGATCTTCTCCAGATGGGCAAATGAATTGGCCCGCAGTGCAAAGCCACCGAATACGAAGATCTGTCTGGGAGGAAAACCTCACCCTGGACCGCATCATTACCGATAATCGAAGGGGCCATCGAGCCGTACGGTGATGGCACAGTGGAACTCTCAATGAAAGCACTAATGTCGGTGTCAAAACCAGCGGATCTCAGGTAGGGGGTATCGAACTGTGCGTCTAAGGCGGATGGTAACAGGAGGCAGGGGACACGATGTTTACCTTGGTTTGGGCCCTCTTGATGGAGGTAATACCCTACGTCCTGCTTGATTATTCTTGATGATATGAGTATTACAAGAGTTGATCTACCACGAGATCGTAGAGGCTAAAACCCTAGAAGCTAGCCTATGGTATGATTGTATGCTGTCCTATAGACCAAACCCTCCGGTTTATATAGACACCGGAGGGGGCTAGGGTTACACAGAGTCGGTTACAAGGGAGGAGATCTACATATCCGTATTGCCAAGCTGGCCTTCCACGCCAAGGAGGGTCCCATTCGGACACGGGATGAAGTCTTCAATCTTGTATCTTCATAGTCCAATAGACCGGCCAAAGGATATAGTCCGGCTGTCCGGAGACCCCCTAATCCAGGACTCCCTCACCTCCCAGATCTGGCCTTTCACCGTTTCTTATATTCCCGGAGATCCGTAACTCCGATTGGATTGAAATTTGAACACAATTTTTATCCGGATATTAGCTTTCTTGCGGCGAAAGAAGGGCAACAACCGCCTTACGGGGTGTCCATGAGGGTCAGGGGCGCGCCCTCTGCCTCGTGGGACCCTCGAGCATCGTCTCACGTTGATTTCACTTCCCAAAATTCACATATATTCAAAAAAACCTCCATCAGTTTTTATCCCGTTTGGACTCCATTTGATATGGATTTTCTGCAAAACAAAAAACATGCAACAAACAGGAACTGGCACTGGGCACTGGATCAATATGTTAGTCCCAAAAATAGTATAAAAAGTTGCCCACAGTATATGAAAGTTGTATAATATTGGCATGGAACAATCAAAAATTATAGATACGATGGAGACGTATCAGCATCCCGAAGCTTAATTCCTTCTCGTCCTCGAGTAGGTAAATGATAGAAAAGTTAATTTTTGATGAGGAATGCTACCTAGCATAACCTTGATCATGTAATCTAATCATGGCATGAATATTAAGACATGAGTGATTCAATGCAATAGCCTATCATTTGACATTAAGACAACAATACTTCAAGCATACTTATAAAGCAATCATGTCTTTTCAAAATAACATGGCCAAAGAAAGTTATCCCTACAAAATCATATGGTCTGGCTATGCTCCATCTTCACCACGCAAAGCATTCAAATTATGCACAACCCCGATGACAAGCCAAGCAATTCTTTCATACTTTTGATGTTCTCAAACCTTTTAAACTTTCACGCAATACATGAGTGTGAGCCATGGATATATCACTATAGGTGGAATAGAATATGATGGTGGAGGTTGTGTGGAGAAGACAAAAAGGAAGAAAGTCTCACATCAACACGGCTAATAAAACAGGCTATGGAGATGCCCATCAATTGATGTCAATGCGAGGAGTAGGGATTGCCATGCAACAGATGCACTAGAGCTATAAGTGTATGAAAGCTCAAACTGAAACTAAGTGGGTGTGCATCCAACTTGGTTGCTACTGAAGACCTAGGGCACTTGAGGAAGGCCATTGTTGGAATATACAAGCGAAGTTCTATAATGAAAATTCCCACTAGTATATGAAAGTGATAACTCAAGAGACTCTCTATATGAATAACATGGTGCTACTCTGAAGCACAAGTGTGGTAAAAGGATAGTAACATTGTCCCTTCTCTCCTTTTCTCTCATTTTCTCTCTCTTTTTTCTAGGTTTCTTTGGCCTCTCTCTT
>NC_041384.1:342237878-342296379 GCF_002162155.2 Triticum dicoccoides
TAATTATGATCATCACACTTTTATTTACTTACAACTCAACATTACAAATCGATACTAGAACAAATATATGACTCTATATGAATGCCTCCGGTTGGGTACCGGGATGTGGAATGATCTAGCATAGCAATGACATCACAAAATGGACAAGTTATGAAAACATCATGCTAGCTATCTTACAATCATGCAAAGCAATATGAAAATAAATGATCAAGTCATATATATGATGATGATGATGGAAGTTGCATGGCAATATATCTCATAATGGCTATGGAAATGCCATAATAGGTAGGTATGGTGGCTGTTTTGAGGAAGATATAAGGAGGCTTATGTGTGATAGAGTGTATCGTATCACGGGGTTTGGATGCACCAGCTAAGTTTGCACCAACTCTCGAGGTGAGAAAGGGCAATGCACGGTACCGAAGAGGCTAGCAATGATGGAAGGGTGAGAGTGCGTATAATCCATGGACTCAACATTAGTCATAAAGAACTCACATACTTATTGCAAAAATCTATTAGTCATCGAAACAAAGTACTACGCGCATGCTCCTAGGGGGATAGATTGGTAGGAAAAGACCATCGCTCGTCCCTGACCGCCACTCGTAAGGAATACAATTAATAAATACCTCATGCTCCGACTTCATCACATAACCGTTCACCATACGTGCATGCTACGGGAATAACAAACTTCAACACAAGTATTTCTACAATCCACAACTACCCACTAGCATGACTCTAATATCACCATCTTTATATCGCAAAACTATTGCAAGGAATCAAACATATCATATTCAGTGATCTACAAGTTTTATGTAGGATTTTATGACTAACCATATGAATTACCAGTTCCTGTCATCTCTCTAAATAGATGTAAGTGAAGCAAGAGAGTTTAATTATTTCTACAAAATATATGCCCATGCTCTAACAAATATAAGTGAAGCAAAAGAGCATTCTACAAATGGCAGTTTTCAATGTGAAGAGAAACAGGCAATCCAAACTTCAAATGATATAAGTGAAGCACATGAAGCATTCTATAAATCAACCTAGGACTATCTCATACCAGCATGGTGCATCAAAGAAAAGTGAAAACTAAATGCAAAAGACGCTCCATGATTTACGCATATCATGTGATGAATAAAAATATAGCTCCAAGTAAAATTACCGATGATTGTTAGAAGAAAGAGGGGATGCCTTCTGGGCATCCCAAAGCTTGGTTGCTTGGGAGTCCTTGAATATTTCCTTGGGGTGCATCGGTCAACCCCAAGCTTAGGCTCTCGCCACTCCTTATTCGTTCATCCATTGTGATCTCTCCCAAAACTTGAAAACTTCAATCACACAAAACATAACAGAAAGTTCGGTAAGATCAGTTAGTATAATAAAGCAAATCACTAATCTAAGTACTGTTGCAAACCAATTCATATTTTGTTTTTGCATTGTAGCTACTGTAATATAACTTTTACATGGCTTAATCCACTGATAGAAATTGATAGTTTCATCAAAACAAGCAAACTATGCATCAAAAACAGAATCTGTCTTAAACAGGACAGTCTTTAGTAATCTGAACATTCACCATACTTATGGTACTCCAAAAATTCTGAAAAATTAGGGAAAATAAACAATTTGTATAGAAAGACTGTGCAAAAAGTTTCAGAACCGTTTGACTTTCTAGTAAAAATGTAAAATCGCACACTACAACCAAAGTTTTTGTTCTGCACCACACAAACCAACAAGCAATGTAAACATCCTAAAGGCAAATCTTGGCACATTATTTTTATAATACAATGTAATTGTACAAGGGGATAATTATTTTTGTTGAAAATTTTCTGTAATCAAGATTCACAAAGTTTCCGTGAGCATGAACAAAGTTCAAGGAGCTCCCCAACTTCAACAATGCTTGTCTCTCTCACTTTCACTTTCCTTTTTGAAAAGTTTTGGGTTCCCCTCTTTTTTTTGTTTTTAAACTATATAAAAGCTCTCAATAGAAATAAATGACTCTCTAAAACTTCCGGTTTTCTCCCTGGCAGCGCTTTCTTTAAAGCCATTAAACTAGGCATATAGTGCTCAAGTAGTGAATCCACCCGGATCCCAAGGTATATCAAAGCCAATTTTAATTAAGAATGATTTGTGATTTAGTAGTGAGCACAAAGTAGCATATATCATGCAACAATGAAGTCTAACTCTCTTCCTATGCATCGGCATGTCATAAAAGAACAATTATTGCACACATAGTAAAGGCCAATGCATAGTATAAACAGTTTCTTGCAATTTTACCATATTGGAAACATGGAGAGGCGGAGATGTAGTTCCTCTCTCATAATAATTGCAAGTAGGGGCAGCAAGCACATGCATATTATATCTATAAAAATCATCATGTGTAGTAGTGAAATGCAACCCATCAACATAATCCTTAATAAGGGCAAACTTCTCCGATATAGTGTAGTCGGGAGAATTCAAATAGATAATAGGACTATCATGCGTGGGTGCAATAGCAACAATTTCATGTTTAACATAAGGAACTATAGCAAGTTCATCACCATAAGCATAATTCATATTGGCATCTTGGCCACAAGCATAGCAAGCATCATCAAAAATGGATATTTCAAAAGAATCAATGGGATCATAACAATCATCATAGCAATAATCCTTCGATAAGCACGAAGGGAAATTAAACAATGTATGAGTTGAAGAGTTACTCTCATTAGAAGGAGGGCATGGGTAGCTAATCCGTTCTTCCTCCTTTTGTTCTTCGCTCTCCTCATCATCTTTTTCATCCAATGAGCTAACAGTTTCATCATTCTTGTTCCATAGACTCCTGCAAAATATTAGTCTCTTCTTGGACAGCGGAGACTCTCTCAATAAATTCATCAATATCATAATTGTATTTTTAATTCTCATAGCAATATTTAAGGATCGCTAATTTTTTAGGTCTATAAACTGAATCATCAAAATCTTCAAACTCTTTAAACAAAGATTCAACTTCATAAGCACCCATAAAAGCAACGAATTCTTCTATTTGTTCCACATCATAATAATCATATATACCATTAGCATAAGAAGACAAGGTTTCATCATCATTAAATTCACATGAAAAGGGAAGGTGTGGAGCCTTCATCCTAGAGCAACAAGTATAATCATATCTCAAGCATAGTTGTCGAGCATACCAATGCAATATATAAATTTGATCCCATAATAGTTTCCCTTTTTGAGTCAAGCAATAATCCCTAATGTATTCACATTGATCCAACGTTACTCCCATTATAAAGTTGAATGGGGTTTTCTTAGGATTATCAAAGTAGTACATAATATCTTTCACATAATGAGAATAGAGGATTTTAGGAGGTTCCCCGTCTCCATGAGTAGCAAGTAAACCTAATTTTTTGGTATTTCGTGTTCCATATCCAGAACTAAATATAGAGAACAACTTAGAACAACAAATAAAAATTACTTAGTGGTAAAGCAAACAAGCACACACAAGAATATTCACCCCACGCTAGAACTCCCCGGTAATGGCGCCAGGAAAGTACTTGATAACCCACAAGTATAGGGGATCAATTGTAGCCTCTTTCGATAAGTAAGAGTGTCGATCCCAACAAGGAGCTAAAGGTAGAACAAATAATCCCTCAAGTTCTATCGACCACCGATACAACTCTACGCACGCTTAAAGTTCGCTTTACCTAGAACAAGTATGAAACTAGAAGTACTTTGTAGGTGTTGTTGGATAGGTTTGCAAGATAATAAATAGCATGCAAATAATAAGTAGGGGATGTTTAGATGAATACACAACTAAGTTAGTTTTAGTAGAGAGCTTTTTGTCACGAGAAAGTTATTTGTCCCTAGGCAATCGATAACTAGACCGGTAATCATTATTGCAATTTTATTTGAGGGAGAGGCATAAGCTAACATACTTTCTCTTCTATGATCATATGCACATGATTCAAACTCTAGCAAGCATCCGCAACTACTAAAGATCATTAAGGTAAAACCCAACCATAGCATTATAAGGAATCAAGTCCTCTTTATTCCCATACGCAAACAACCTACTTACTTGGGTCTGTGTTTCTATCACTCACGCCACCAACCAAAAGCAAATCATGAACATATTGAAAACCCTACAGCAGGGATCCCTCACGCTTGTGGGACACGGAGAGCACAATAGGACAGCACCAATAATAAAACATGCAACTCAAACCAATAACGATCATCAATTAACCCATAGGACAAAGTGGATCTACTCAAACATCATAGGATAGCCATACATCATTTGAAAGTAGTATATAGCGTTGAGCACCATGTTTAAGTAGAGATTATAGCGGGCAAAAGAGGGGTTACACCGCTGAATAGAGGGTGGAAGAGTTGGTGATGATGGCGGTGAAGTTGTTGGTGTAGATTGCGGTGATGATGATGGCCCCGGCGGCGTTCCGGCGCCACCGGAAGAGAGGGGGAGAGAGCCCCCCTTCTTATTATTCTTCTTGCTTGACCTTCTCCCTAGATGGGAGAAGGGTTTCTCCTCTGGTCCTTGGTCTCCATGGCATGGGAGGGGCGAGAGCCCCTCCAAGATTGGATTTGTCTCTCTCTGTTTCTGCCCTCCCAGATCTGGCCTTTCACCGTTTCTTATATTCCCGGAGATCCGTAACTCCGATTGGATTGAAATTTGAACATGATTTTTATCCCGATATTAGCTTTCTTGTGGTGAAAGAAGGGCAACAAGCGCCTTACGGGGTGTCCACGAGGAGCAGGCCCCCCCTTCCTCGTGGGCCCCTCGAGCATCGTCTCGTGTTGATTTCGCTTCCCAAAATTCACATATATTCCAAAAAAGCTCCGTCAGTCTTTATCCCATTTGGACTCCGTTTGATATGGATTTTCTGCTAAACAAAAAACATGCAACAAACATGAACTAGCACTGGGCACTAGATCAATATGTTAGTCCGAAAAATAGTATAAAAAGTTGCCAAAAGTATATGAAAGTTGTATAATATTGGCATGGAACAATCAAAAATTATAGATACGACGGAGACGTATCAGTGTGATAGTTCCATGAAACTCTATATGCGATGGTAGTCGAGGACATTCTGAATTCCCTTGTCTGTGCAATTGTAATGAAAGACTGAGACTGCATCGTCGTTGCAGCAATCTTTAATCTTGTTTTTGACAAGTAGGAACCTGGCCCAAAAGTGATGGACTGTTTCCTGAGGTTGCTGTTGTACATACATCATGTCATATATGTCTGGAGGGCCTGAATTACTTGTAGGCTATTGATTGTGTTGGGTGGGTGGGGTAAAACTTTAATCCCGGCCCAAAATTGTGTCTGGAGCTTATAAAATCTACGAAGCCACTAGTTCGGGTCCGGGAAGATCCAAGTGCTCCCCGGACCCTATGTCCGACCATGAGTTCGGGGGACGCAGAGTCCCATCCAAAGGAAGGCTATCCGGTTCAAGTGGTTCGGAGATACGAACATAGCCAGTCTTTAACTTAGGGAAAGAAGTGTTTTCGGCTTGTTCCTCGACGACCACTACACGGTGGGTGATCCGCGGGAGATTGATTTCCCTCTTGTCAGGTTCAAGCCCGATCCGATCATAATCTGTTGAAAGCCCCAGGGGGCAATGTGATCTAGGAACCCGTTTAAGGACGAGATGTCTGTCGGATCCATCTTTTCGAGACCGATGTGGGGTGGTGTTTGGCGATCGTGGGGGATGTTGTCGGCTTGATGGCCATGCAGGCACACACGGTGAAACCGTTGAGCCGGAAGACCTATCCTAAAGTTAGGCTCCTTCCAGAGGTGATATCGTTGTTGATGACAAAGCGAACCATAGATCGCTTTTCATGACCACACAGCGGAGCTCTCAATGGAAGCACCAATGTTGGTGTCAAAACCGGCAAATCTCGGGTAGGGGGGCCAAGCTGCGAGTCTAAGGATCAATGGTAACAAGGGACAAAAGGGACAGGATTTTACCCAGGTTCGGGCCCTCTTAAAGGAGGTAAAACCCTACGTCCTGCTTGATTGTATTCGATGAGTATAGGTGTTACAAGAGTTGATCTACCTCGAGATCGTAATGGCTAAACCCTAGTTGTCTTTCCTATGATTCTTCTGATAGCCTCTACGGACTAAACCCTCCGGTTTATATACACACCTGAGGAGCCTAGGGTTGTACAGAGTCGGTTTGCAGAGGAAGGAAACAGTACATCCGGACAACAAACTTGTCGTCCACGCATATAGGAGTCCTACCCGGACACGGGGGATAGTCTTCTGCTTTATCTTCACGTCCCATTAGTACGGTCCATATCAAATAGACCAGATACCCGAGGACCCCCTAATCCAGGACTCCCTCAGCGAGCTATGTGGTTGGTGTGAACAGATAACGAGGAGCCCTACTACACCTCCCTGTCAGATCCGGCTGATTCATGCCAGATGTGTGGGCGACGCCGTGCATGGAGGGAAGGCGGTGGGCAACACCAAAGGGGAGGTGAGGCGACGGTGAGAGGAGGGTGCGGGCTGAATGCCTTCATGTGGAGGGAAGGATGTAGGGAGAAGCCGTGGCTGTGAACCTGCGATAGCAGCTGGGGGTGTGAGCATGGACTGTTCCATTCGGTGAGAGTGGGAGTGGACTATTTTCTTGGAAGATGAAAAGGTTATTTTTGGAGAATAATTACCAACAGATGAATTCATAGGTGAGTCCACTATTTAGATCATTGATCTATATATACATCATCGAATTTCAAATAATATCAAAATACATTGCTATTCAAATGTATTTTAATAATTTTCCAGCCGTTTTCTCATTGAATATCCAGCTGTTGCGGGCTATCTATTTCATACATGCAAATTTTGCCATGTATTTTCTATATATATGCAATCAGAAAATTTTAAATGACAGTGGCAACGCACGGGCATTCTACTAGTTCTCCGTAAAGTTTCATGACATTTGGAGTTGTGTAGAATAGGTATCTCAGATTTGCTCCTTTCCGGTCCAGAATTCCAGTTGTCCGCATTCTACCTCTTCATGTAAATCTTATAAAATAAGAGAGAAAAGGCATAAGTATTGTACCATAATGTGAAATAGTAGTTCATAATGCAATAAATATTAACATAAAAGCATGATGCAAAATGGATGTATCACGGCCTGGGCCCACCTGGCGGTGACCCAGCCGGGGCCTAAATGCTAGCGCACTGGCGCTGGAGCACGCCGATGCGCAGAGCCATACAGGTAGAGGTCGGAGGCAGGCACGACCAGCGCCGGGATGGGGCGGCGGAGCAGTGGCAGTGGGTGACAAGGGGTGTGCGTGCGTGGGGCGGGCGTGGCTGAGGAGCTCGGCCGGCAGGAGATGGCCGCGGTAGGAGGCGATGGCACCTGGAGACGGGAGTGAGGCAGGGGCGGCTGACGGTTGTGCGGGCCATGCGAGGGCACGCGTGTATGCTCCGGGCACAGCCGGCACGTGGGCCAGGCGCGGGGCGCATCCATAGTAGGAGTAAGCGGTCAAGTGGTGGAGGTCCCGAGCATCGCCAACGATGATCAGAAGTGGCGGCGACTTCAGGCGTGCATGAATTCAAGCACAGGGGGCACTAGAAGTGACGGGGTTGGGTGCTACGGGTTCCCGGGAGTTCTAAGAGCTCGAGGCAAAGCTCAGTTGCGAGCTTCGCAAGTAATGGCTGCGGCGGCGAAGGCGACGGCGGTGAGTTCGGCCGTGATGAGAATAATGGCTAGAGGCATGGATTTGAGTGGGGAAAATGAGGGGAAGAACGCGGCTGCTCACTGTGATCCAGTAGAGGTGCTAAGTGGGCTCGAAGGGGGCTCGACGGCACTAGATTCGAAGACGAACGCCGCCGGTGGTCCGAGGTCGACGGAGCTCGATCACGATGATGCAAGGGGTTCTAGCTTGAGCTCATGGTCGAGGAGGACGTAGAAGAGGACGTAGAAGAGGACTTCGAAGGTTGTGGACACATCGGGACGGTGAGGAGGGCGTGGTGGTCGCGGTGGCGCGAGGTGGACGGGGTCGAACACGTCGGGCAAGGAAGGGAAAGGGGATCTGGGGAGAAGGAACGAAGGTCGACAGGGCGAGGGGAACGAGCGGGGCTGAGTGGAGTGGTAGGGGGAGGAGCCTGAGGCACCCGGGGCTTTATCCCTAGGCGACGTCGGTGAGGTGGTCGGGCGGGAGCCGCCCCTATAGCGGCAGCGCTTGGAGAACAGGACGACCGGTGGGGGTAAGTGGGTCGTCCGGCTGGGTTGGGCCGAGGTTCAGGGAGGCAGGGGTTATCTCTTTTCCAGTTTTCCCTTTTAGCTTTTGTTTTTTCATTTAGAACTTTTCTGTTTTTATTTTAAATCAAAAAACGAAATAGTTTCATAAATTTTAAAACTTACGCCTAAAATATTAGTATAATTTAGTGTACTGCTGTCGAGATGTGCTTGTTATGAATCGAAGTGGGGGAGGTGTTCAAATAACATCTTGACCGGCACAAGTCATGCATCAAGAATCAGTTGCCCTACCACATACCCTATCCGTCATGCGGAGTGTCGGCATTCTGGGACCGGGGGTACCCAGCCTTGCCTGCATGCGGCCCATGGCGTGGCTCCATTGGCGGCCCTGTACGGCCCAGTTCTGCAGCGACAATACAAGACCCTCGCGAGGGGCCAAGCCTCGCGAGGCAGATGACACCAAGACCTCCCTGGGGGCAGCCTCACTAGGCTGGCTCCCGAGGAGCGGAGATATCAAGGCAAGGTGCACCTCGCGAGGTTCACTTGACGTGAGCCATGACGACCAAGGCTAGGCGGGCGCCAGTAGGAGCTGCGGGCCAGTTTCCTCTTTGGTGCTAAGGGGGCAAGCGCAGTCGCGGAGTCCCAAGGAATCAAGCAAAGGTTTCCATATCGGTGCAACAAGACCAAGACCGCTAGGACAGCAGGACGGAGGTCATCGCGGGGCCCATGGCAGCGTCACCACCAGAGCCTTTTGCAAGCGAAGACTACTTTTGTCAGGATAACTTGTACTAATTGTCTCCCTTCGAATTTGGCTGTTGTGGGATCCCTTCCCACCTAACATTTGGGAAGAGGACCCAGGCCACTATAAATAGGACTTAGCCACCACCATGGGGGGATCGGATCCATTCCACCCTGACTAGCTCACCAGCTCATCGAGCTCAAGAACACCTGACCTCCCGAGGCTATTCATCCGTTGTACTAGTTCATCCTCAGCCCCTCGAGGCAATCCACCACAAAGCTGGAGTAGGGTATTACACCGCAAGGTGGCCCGAACCAGGATAAATCTCTTTGTCTTTCGTTCTTTGGGTTCGTGAAGTCAAGCTATGGAATGGTTGGGCCGGCAGGTCGGGGAGTAGGAGATCTTCGTACGAACCCCAATGTTTGAACCTCTCAAGGGTCTGCGGAGCCCTGAATCCGACATTTGGCGTTCCAGGTAGGGGTGCATCGAAGCCTCTCTTCTGTCGATCGACTCACCGCCGCTCCATCATCTCCATGGTAGATGCTCGTCGAGCCATGGTGAGCGTCGAGCCACTCTCACCACGCAGGTCGCCAAGACGGCACCCGTCAGCGGGCCTCCCCGTCATTCTCCATCACGAGCCGCCAACGCCGTCACCGGCCCGGAGGGGAACGAGCAGCAAGCTTCGTCGCAGCATCCCTCCGTGCGGCGGGACAGACGCACCGCCACCCCGTCGCTCACTCCGGCTGGCTCGTCATCCCATGCTTGTCGCGGACCCGCAGACGCGTAGGTTGTGCTACTCATGGCGCATGAGCTCTTGCGCTACCGCCCCGTCGATGACCTCTACGAAGACTGGCTGGACCGCATCGTCGAGCTAGTCAACGCGGCTGGGGGCTCACCTGCACCGTTCCTCTAGCTGCCTCATCCGCCGCCTGCTACGGGCGACGCAGCCCATGGAGTACCTCCTCCACCTCCTCGTCAGAACATTGCCCTCGGCCCAAGATGCATGGCCCCTCGGCGCGACCCACTGTGCCAGGCACCCACGCGTGATGAAGAAAGCTGCCAAGAGGTTCAGCATCCGCAAGTGGACGCTCCTGCACTCCCGACACCACCATGTCAAGACCTCGTGCCGCCTACGGCGACAGCGCCTGGCTATCAAGACCAGGCTCCACCTCCACGACGGGACCCGGTGACTGCGCCTTCACCCCTGAGCTACGTAGCGTCATCTGGCCCAGCAAGTTCAAGCCTGACCTACCTCCGCATTATGACGGCACCCCCGACCCTGCGGTGTTCCTACAGCTCTACGAGCTGAGCATCGAGGCGTCCAACGGCGACGAGAAGGTCATGGCAAACTGGTTCCCCTCTCAAGGATGGTGCGCGCTCATGGCTCCTGAATCTTCCAAGGGATCGATCTCCTCCTGGGGGTGAGATGCGTGAGCGTTTCGTCGCCAACTTCTAGGGCACTCGCGACCGCCCGCCCACCGCAGGTGACCTACGACGCATCAAGCAACAGCCTGGGGAGACCCTGCAAAAGTACATCCAACACTTCAATAGCGTTCGCCTCAAGATCCCCAAGGTTTCTAACGAAGCCATCATCTCGGTGTTCTCCAATGGCGTCCGCGATGTCAAGATGAAGGAGGATCTCGCCATCCACGAGGACTTGTGCATGGTCCTGGAGATGTTCAACATGGCTACCAAGTGCGCAAGGGCTAAGGAGGGGCACATCTCCCTCCTCAAGCTCCCAGCTGCCGATCTAGAAGACAAGAAGGCCAAGGTCAAGGACGTGAAGCGCAAGGGGGCTATCGTGCTTGCGGCTGAACCAGAGATGAAGCGCGGCTATGACCAACCAGAGTCGTCCAAGGGCAGTCGTCCATTCTGCGTCTTCCACAACGTACATAGCCACAACACCAATGACTGTCAGGAGCTCAGGGCCATCCGCGAAGGGTGCCTCGGTCGACGCGCTGAGTGCAACGACCAGGGCTACGGCCACGGAGGAGGCAGAAGTGGAGGACGTTGGGACGACCGAGGCCCCTGGCAGGAGTGGTGTGACCAGCCTCGTGAGGATCGCTGGCAAGGCCAGCCTCGCGAGGGCTCCTGGAGAGACCAACCTCATGAGGACCGTCCTTACGGCAATGCCAGCCTCCCTCCGCTGCCACCACCACCAAGAAGGAATGACCACCACCACTAGGACGAGAGAGCTAGGGGCTTCCAGGAGCCTCGCGCCATCGCCTGCATCTTAGGTGGCGCTCAGGCCCCAGCCTCCCAGCACATCTTCAAGAAGTTTGCTCGCGAGGTGAACGCGCGGCCCTCCCCAGGCTCAAGGCCACGCACCCGCTCAGGTGGTCCAAGTGCACCATCACCTTCAGCTCGTCCGACCAGCTCAAGTGCGCGACAACTGCCGGCGCCCTGCCAATGCTCCACTTCCCATCATGAGCAATGTCCTTGTCACCAAGACCCTCATCGATGGAGGTGAGAGACTCAATGTTCTTTCTATCGAGACATTCGACCGCCTCCAAGTGCCATATGATCAGTTGTAGCCCACCAAGCCCTTCTCAGGGGTGACCGATAGTTCCACCACCCCGATAGGGCAGATCCGCCTCCCTGTCACCTTCGGCCAGCACGACAACTACCGCATCGAGCTCATCGACTTCGACGTCGCTCACATCCGCCTGCCGTACAATGCCATCCTTGGGTATACGGCCCAAGCCAAGTTCATGGCGGTGACCACCATGGTTAAAACGTCCTCAAGATGCCAGGGAGCCACAACATCATCACGGTCGCCTGCGAGGAGAAGGACGCAGTGTGCTCCCTTGAGCGCGCCTACCAGGCTGCGGCGGTTGAAGACCCAGACAACGAAGGCGCCATCGACCCTCCTAACATAGTCCCCAAGAAGAATAAGCAGCTGCTCCACCAAGGGACTCAGGAGACCGGTGTCTCTAGCCGCACCACCTTAGGACCAGCGCCCACGGATGGGGCGCCTCCCTCTCTCGCATAGGAAGGCGCGCCCGGCGCCCTTCTCAGGCTGGGCTCGGGGCTCTCTTCTGGAAGGCCTCTGACCTAGCCAATGTCACGAGGGAGGCGCTCGGGCACCACGTGGAGGCATGCTTCACCGCACGCTTCTCCCGCGATGGTGCTAGGCACAAGGTGCCAGGCGCTCAGGAGTTCACCACCAAGACGACCGAGGAACTTCAAGAGGCGAGGGCCATGTGTGGCGACCATCGCCTACCACCTGGCGTGGCTCCTTGTCTTGGCGAGGACAATGAGTTGTGCGTCTGCGTCAACATCCCCGAGCTCAACAGAGCCGCAGCTTAGCAGCGCTTCTGGCCTTCGCACACTGGACGGTTTGAGGGCCTACCTCACAGCCACGTTCGCATCCCCTTTGGCTTGCCGAACGCGGCTGCCACCTTCCAGCATTGCCTGCGAAGCATCGTGGCCGCTCATGAGGCCAGGTACCACGCGGTCCTGGCGGAGGTAGCGACGACTCTTCCCGAACCTCCCGAGCCTCTAGAGCCTCCTGAGGATCAAGGCCATGGCGGCTAGTGAGGAGCAACCTCTTCAGGGCGCATCTTCAGCTACTTCAACATCTCTCCAGCAATGTCACCAGGTGACATTTTCCAGTTTATTCAGTTGGGGGTGCCCCTCGGGCTGCATCATCCCCATGATGCATGGGCATGTCCCTGTGGCGCCTATCCTTTTACATCTTTAGTTTACCTTGTTGGGGGTGCCTAAGGGAGTCCTGGATTAGGGGGTCTCTGGACAGCCGGACTATATCCTTTGGCCGGACTGTTGGACTATGAAGATACAAGATTAAAGACTTCGTCCCGTGTCCGGATGGGACTCTAGTTGGCGTGGAAGGCAAGCTAGGCAATACAGATATGTATATCTCCTCCTTTGTAACAGACCTTGTGTAACTCTAGCCCCCTCCGGTGTCTATATAAACCGGAGGGTTTTAGTCCGTAGGACAACATACAATCATACCATAGGCTAGCTTCTAGGGTTTAGCCTCTCTGATCTCGTGGTAGATCAACTCTTGTAATACTCATATCATCAAGAACAATCAAGCAGGACGTAGGGTTTTACCTCCATCAAGAGGGCCCGAACCTGGGTAAACATCGTGTCCCCTGCCTCCTGTTACCATCCGCCTTAGACGCACAGTTCGGGACCCCCTACCCGAGATCCGCCGGTTTTGACACCATCATTGGTGCTTTCATTGAGAGTTCCACTGTATCGTCACCATAAGGCTTGATGGCTCCTGCGATCATCGTTAGCGATGCGGTCCAGGGTGAGGCTTTCCTCCCTGGACAGATCTTCATATTCGGCGGCTTTGCACTACGGGCCAATTCGCTTGGCCATCTGGAGTAGATTGAGAGCTACGCCCCTAGCCATCAGGTCAGATTTGGAAACTTGAACTACATGGCCGACATCCGCGGAGACTTGATCTTCGACGGATTCGGGCCCGTGTATGACGCGCCATACAGTCTTGACGAGCATGACGTAACTCTGCCGTCGGATAGTGTTCGCGAGATCGCATCTGCAGCTACTCCGTCCATCAATCCGAAGCAAGTCGCCATCCGCGAGCGGAGGGATGGACCCTGCCATGGAGGCTGCACTATCAGTGGTGATAGAGTCGGTACTGACTTCACCCCTTTCGAGAGCCGTGTCGCCGAATTACTGGATTCATCTCCGTCCACGGACTCTGAGCCGCTCATATCCGTGCCCGTCGAGTCCGACTGGGCGCCGATCATGGAGTTCACCTCCACGGACAGCTTTCATCACTCACCCTTTGGGGATGTGCTAAATTCATTAAGGACTCTCTCCCTGTCATGAGAACCTTGGCCAAACTATGTCCGGCTAGAATGGGATGCGGACGGTGAAGAAATTCGCTGCCCACCCACCACCCACTTAGTAGGCACTGTCGACAACTTAACCAACATGCTCGACTTCGGCTCCGAAGACTTCGACGGTATGGACAACAAAGCCGGAGACGAACAGGATCCACCGCTCTCGGGGCACTGGACCGCCACCTCATCATATGATATATACATGGTGGACACCCCCAAAGAAACCAATGGTGACGAGAAAGCAGAGGTTGACCCCTCCAAGAAGCAAACCAAGCGCCAACGTCAGCGGCGCCGCTCTAAGTCCCGCCACAACAAGAGCAGTGATACCGGCACAGGAGATAATAACACTCCGGATAGCGCCGAAGAAAACAACAATCCCCTCCAGCACGGTGTAGAGCTAGAGGACGAACAAGCTAGCCCTCCAGAGCAGGCAGCAGATGGAGAACCGGAGGAGGACAATTACATGCCTCTCTCCGAAGACGAGGAGAGCCTCGGCGATGAAGAGTTTATCATGCCTGAGGACCCTGTCGGGCAAGAGCGCTTCAAGCGCCGGCTTATGGCCACGGCAAGTAGCCTAAAGAAGAAACATCAACAGCTTCAAGCTGATCAAGACTTGTTAGCAGACAGATGGACCGAAGTCCTTGCGGCCAAGGAGCATGAACTCGAGCGCCCGTCCAAGAGTTACCAAAAATGCAGGTTGCTACCTCGCCTCGAGGAGGAAGCATTGAAACCTCATTTACTAGTGTACGATGCGGCTGACCGGCCACTACGCGGCCGAACCAGAGAGGCGTTTCAGCCTAAAGTTCAGACCACACCCCGTCGCCACTCAGTCAAAAATACTAAGGCCTGGGGCAACACAGAGGACCTGCGAGACATCTTGGATAGTAAGGCAAAAATCGCAAGGTCAATATACGGGACACGGGCACGTGCGCCCACACGGGACGACGATCGTCGCGTCGGATACACCAAAAGTAAATCCGGCCGGGCTGAATACAGCAGACAAGACTCATATGAACTACGTCGTGATATAGCCCGGCACAGAGGTGCCGCACAACCCCTATACTTCACTGATGAAGTTATGAATCACGAATTCCCGGAGGGTTTCAAACAGGTAAATATCGAATCATACGATGGCACTACAGATCTCGCTGTATGGATCGAGGATTTCCTCCTTCATATCCACATGGCTCGCGGTGATGATCTACACGCCATCAAGTACCTCCTACAAAAACTCAAAGGACCAGCTCGGCACTGGCTGAATAGCTTGCCAGCAGATTCCGTCGGCAGTTGGGAGGATCTGGAAGACGCATTTCTTGACAACTTCCAAGGCACTTATGTAGGACCACCGGATGCTGGTGACTTGAGCCACATAACCCAGCAGCCAGTGGAATCGGTCAGACAATTCTGGACACAGTTCCTGACTAAGAAAAATCAAATAGTAGACTGTCCGGATGCAGAGGCCCTAGCGGCATTCAAGCACAACATCCGCGACGAGTGGATCGCCTCCACCTCGGCCAGGAGAAGCCGAAATCTATGGCAGCCCTCACAACACTCATGACCCGCTTTTGCGCAGGCGAGAATAGCTGGCTGGCTCACAACAACAACACATCAAGGAATCCGGATACCTCGGATACCAAAGATGTCAACGGTAGGCAGCGTTGTAATAGACCAAAGCGCCGCAATAACAGCGATAACACCGAAGATATGGCAGTCAATGCTCGATTCAAAGGCTCTAGATCCGGTCAGCGGAAAAAGCCATTCAAAAAATACTCTGCCTCCGTTCAGTCTGGATCGCATATTGGATCGCTCGTGTCAAATCCATGGCACCCCCGACAAGCCAACCAAACACACCAATAGAGAATGATGGGTGTTCAAGCAGGCCCGCAAGTTAAATGCTGAGAATAAGGACAAGGGGCTGCATAGCGACGACGAAGAAGATCCTCGGCCGCCGAACCCAGGAGAACAGAAGGGGTTTCCCCCACAAGTGAAGACAGTGAACATGATATACGCAACCCACATTCCCAGGAGGGAGCGGAAGCATGCACTAAGGGACGTCTACGCGATGGAGCCCATCGCCCCGAAGTTCAACCCATGGTCTGCTTGTCCGATCACCTTCGATCGCAGGGACCACCCCACTAGCATCCGTCATGGCGGATCCGCCGCACTGGTCCTAGACCCCATCATTGACTGATTTCACCTCACTCGAGTCCTTATGGACGGCAGTGGCAACCTGAACCTGCTTTATCAGGATACAGTGCAAAAAATGGGTATCGATCCCTCAAGGATCAAACCCAGCAAAACCACCTTTAAAGGCGTCATCCCTGGTGTAGAGGCCCATTGCACAGGCTCAATCACACTGGAAGTGGTCTTCAGATCACCGGATAACTTCCTAAGTGAAGAGTTAATCTTCGACATCGTCCCGTTTCACAGTGGCTATCATGCACTGCTCGGACGGACATCATTTGCAAAATTCAATGCAGTGCCGCATTACGCATACCTCAAGCTGAAGATGCCAGGACCCCGCGGGGTCATAATAGTAAATGGAGACATAGAACGCTCGCTCTATACGGAAGAGCACACTACGGCCCTTGCAGCAGAGGCACAAAGCAGCCTGTTCAGGCAGACCACTCATTCGGCGTTACAGCCCCCGGACACCTTCAAGCGAGTCTGGAACAATCTGCAATAGGATCGCCTGGCGTGATCAGCGCTCGCCTAGCAATCCGGCCCCCATCCCAGTCCCAGTGCAGCGACGAAATTCGTGTCGCGCGTACATAACTACGCATTGAAAATACCATGGACATAGGCGGGGGCACAATCAGGACACGCCCCGCAATGTGGCATAACCACACCAGGGGCTGTATACCTTTGACATTCCTTTTCTCTTTCAGGGCCTAACTTTTCGGAAGCCCTTCCGGCAATCCGATTGCCGGACACATTCCGGAAGCAATAACCAAGGCAGCAAGAAGCTAAGATGAACACGGTAACCGCCAGGTGGTCTCTAGTAATACTTGATATACCCGCTTTTCACTATTTGTGCGTAGCTTGCCTTGGGATAGGACATTTCGAATTGTCCTACTTTATGCTTATTGCACTACTTGTACCAGTACGCTTCGACGTATTATTCAAATAACAATGCATATTATTAATCTGTCATTGCATTATTTAAGTTTTTCTCTTTCTCTTATATGTCCATTTACGACATTCCGCACCCGCACGCTCGGGTACGGTCAGTACGCCAGGGGCTCTCGTTTACCCTGTAATACAGCGCAAGAAGTCCGAACACTTTCGATAGTGCGGCACCCCGAACTTATAGCATTATATGCATCAGCTCCGAATCATGTCTTGTGTGAAATGTTGGGTTGCCCGGCTCCCATGCTTTGGTACCTTACATTCCGCTATATCGGCTAAGGTAGCGGTGGGAGAACTACTGCGATTGTGTCCCGGTTCTTCCGGACGAGCACCTTAGTAGAGAAAGCCAAAAACTGACTGTCATGATAAGGCGAGAGACTGGTCACTGTTCGAGAGGTTTCAAGTCCTTAAAGACTTTTTCCGCCTCGGGCAACGAGTCGGCCTTGTCCGGCTTAGGCGTGTATAGCGCCCCAAATTCGGCCCTCCGAATACCAGGGGCTTCGCCAAAAATTTAAAATCATAGACTTCTATGGCTAAGTGAGAGTGATAAAGCATTATAGTCCGATTGCCTGGTTCGTTGCGCTGAACACCTCCCTTGAAGGACCCAAAATTGGGGTAAAGAGTGTTCATATTTACCCCGAACACCCCAGTACTAGTTACATGGGGGTAGAAGCCGACGACTGGCCAACTCTCAGATTTTATAAACGGCCGCACAGAAGGTAATATTTTAAATTAAGAAAGGGTTTCATGGCACAAAAGAACTCATTTCATATTACATGATCACATGGGTATGTTCATTCAAAAATTACATCCTTGGCACACTCATCTGCCACTAAGCGGGAACCCTTCAGGTCGCTCTCATAGTAATTCTCGGGGCAGCGATGCTCCTTGCCCTCCGACGGCCCCTCCTTCACAAGCTTCATGGCGTCCAGCTTCGCCCAGTGCACGTTCACCCGGGCAAAAGCTCTGCGTGCACCTTCAATGCAGACGGACCGCTTGATGACTTCAAGCCGTGGGAAGGCTTGCACCAGCTGCCTCAGCAGACCAAAGTAGCTGCCGGACAGGGGCTCACCAGGCCACATCCAGACTATAAGGCCCCTCATGGCATGTTCGGCCGCCTTGTGAAGTTTGACCAACTGCTTGAGCTGGTCGCTCAAGGACACGGGGTGTTCGGTCCCAGTATACTGAGACCAGAACAACTTCTCCACTGAGCTCCCCTCGTCAGCCCGGTAAAACTCCGCGGCATCCAGCACACTACGGCGAAAATCTGCAAACGCTCCTGGAGAGCTCTGAACTCGGGTAAGAAAAAGGAAAGTCTCCTTCACGTGCTTGCTTTGCATATTGAATGCCTTACCCGCTGCTATCTTCTTTGCCGCATCAATCTCCTGGAGGGCCTTGTGGGCTTTGGCCTTGGCGCTCCAGACACTTTCAAGCACCCGCGTGAGCTCGGACTCTCGCGTCTTAGAGTCAAGCTCCAAAGACTCGTGCTTTTTGGCGAGAGCCTCGAGCTCTTGCTGCACCTCGCCCACTCGGGCTTCTTGTTTCTCCCGTTCAATGCGTTCTTTGGCCGCTTTGTCTTCGGGCTCGGACAACGCCTTCCTCAGGGTCTCCACCTCGGTGGTGGCCCCTGAAAAATTCATGATGATCCTATTACTTTACAACGAACTTCTTTTTAACTATATAAACTGGGGTATACCTTACCTTTGCTCTCTTTGAGCTGCCCCTTGGTAAGGCCAAGCTCGTCCTCGGGCCGCTTCAGGGCCTGCTTCAGTGCAGAGACCTCCGCAGTACATGCGGCAGCGGCCAGCAGGGAAGCCTGCACATACACATAGACATACTCTAATTAGACTCATGAGTTATCATTTGATACTCTATTTGGCTTTTCTTCGTGAACGCTGAACAGAGCATCAGGGGCTACTATCTATGCGGTAATATTTTTATATTTTGAATGCTTACCTCAAAGCCTGTTAGGAGGCTGGCGCAAGCTTCGGTCAGTCCGTTTTTGGCGGACTGAACTTTCTTGACCACCGCACTCATGATAGTGCGGTGCTCTTCATCGATGGAAGCGATGTGAAGCACTTCCAGCAAGTTGTCTGATTCCTCTGGTTGGACAGAGGACACCGGAACGGATGGTTGGCCCCCTTAATGGGAGGTCGCCTACCGGAGTCCGGAACCATCGAAGGTTCCGGCGCAGTGTCCGGCTGGGGCCCAAACTCGAAGCCTGTAGGAGCCTCGCTCCCTTGGTATCCAGGGTCTGGGAGGTTGCCGTGAGGCGCCCCCAGGATCACCTCCCCTTGGGTCGGTGCCTTTTGAGACACCACCTCGGCATTGTCCGTAGGGCGAGGGGTGGAAGCCGTCGGAGGAGAACCGCTGTTCATATCCGACGAGCCCAAAGAGCCGCTCGACGAGGGTACGTCGAGACGAGCTCGGTCGGACTGCATAATCATGTTCGGCATGAGCAAAAGGTAGTACACTAAAACATACCATGAAGTACTATGGTGTATGGACACTTACGACTTCACCAGGGGCTTGTCCCTAGGTAGCCACTCGTCGCCGCTGTCGGCGGCCGTCGTGGCACAGTCCGGAGGAGGGTCTTTCCCTTCTTGGACCCTTTGGCCTCCCCGGATGGGTCGGCCTTCCTTTTCTTGTCTCACCCGACTGGGGGGGGGAGAACTTTTCTCCTCCTCATTTCTGTGGGAGGAGTGCGCGTCGGACTCATCGGATGATGAGTATGATAGAACCATGCGCCGGAGACCCTTTCGGGTCCCCGCGACCTTCTTCTTGGCCTTATTTTCCGGCACCTCGTAAGGTGTCGGAGTCAGCATCTTCGTTAGAAGAACGTTTGTAGGATCTTCGGGCAGGGGGGCTGGGCAATCAAGCTGCTCCGATGTCTTTATCCAGTCCTGTTAATGACATGAAATCTTAGATCCAGCACATAACTAAACCAGGGCAAATGAATACCCTGAGAGATATAAAAGCCTACCGGATGGGCGCGGTGCTTTGTGCTGAGTCCGCGGTCCTCGGTGAGGGAGGGAGGCATCTCAGCGCCCTTGAACAGCACCCTCCAGACATCCTCGTGCGTCGTGTCGTAGAGCTCTCGTAGCATCTGGTGCTGGGCCGAGTCGAACTCCCACAAAACAAATGCCCGTCGTTGGCATGGAAGGATCCGGCGGAAGAGCATAACCTGGACCACGTTGATGAGCTTGATTTTCGTGTTTGTCATGTTTTGGATGCTGGTCTGGAGTCCGGTCAGCTCTACCGAAGAACCCCAGGAGAGGCCCTTCTTTTTCCAGGAGGTGAACTGCGTGGGGATTCCGGATTGAAATTTGGGGGCCGCCACCCAGTTCGAGTCGCACGGCTCGGTGATGTAGAACCACCCCGATTGTCACCCCTTTATGGTATCCACGTAGGTACCCTCGAGCCAGGTGACATTAGGCATCTTGTCCACCATGGCACCTCCGCATTCTGTTTGCTGTCCGCCCACCACCTTCGGTTTGACATTGAAGGTTTTCAGCCATAGGCCAAAGTGGGGCCTGATGCAGAGGAAGTCCTCGCACAGGACGATAAACACTGAGATGTTGAGGATGAAGTTGGGGGCTAGATCATGAAAATCCAGCCCGTAGTAGAACATGAGCCTGCGGACAAACGGGTGGAGAGGAAATCCTAGTCCGCGGACGAAATGGGTAAGAAAAACTACCCTCTCATGGGGTTCGGGCGTTGGGATGATCTGCCCCGCATTCGGCAGCCGGTGCACGATATTCACAGCTAGGTATCCGGCTTCCCATAACTTTTTGATGTTCTCCTTCGTGATGGAGGAGACCATCCACTTGCCTCCTGCTCCGCACATGATTGGAGTGGTTCGAGAAAAAGAACGCGAGCTTGGGTGCTAGAGCTCGGGTGTGCGGGAATGGGTAAGCGAGAAGGAAGAAGGCGTGGGTGAAAAAAGTAAATCTTTGTCCCTTTATAAGGGCGGAGGAGGCGATGAGTCTCCCCACTTGCCTGGCAAAACCGCTTATTCCCCAGGCGCCATAATTGATGGAGCGGTTGGGTTACCCACATCCGTATTGATGAGAATCCCGTAATAAGGGGAACATGATCTCTGCTTTGCCAAGATGTATCAATAAAACCGCCTCGCGATATGTGCAGAGCTGGTTAAGAAAAGCGGTTCGAATAATAACCGGGCCATGAAGTGATGTCATACTGTCAAAACGTGTCAGCAGATTAGATCTGTGGAAATATTATTCTCTCTACGGTTGTATGTGGAACTTATTTTGCAGGGTCGAATACTATCCTTGTATTCAAACTCTTCCGTGGTGTATTCGGAGGAGGAACCCGCCTTGCAATGCCGAAGACAACACTGCGCGTCGGACTCATCGTCATTGAAGCCTGGTTCAGGGGCTACTAAGGGAGTCCTGGATTAGGGGGTCTCCGGACAGCCGGACTATATCCTTTGGCCGGACTATTGGACTATGAAGATACAAGATTGAAGACTTCGTCACGTGTCCGGATAGGACTCTACTTGGCGTGGAAGGCAAGCTAGGCAATACGGATAAGTATATCTCCTCCTTTGTAACTGACCTCCCCATCCCCCTCCGGTGTCTATATAAACCGGAAGGTTTTAGTCCGTAGGAAAACATACAATCATACCATAGGCTAGCTTCTAGGGTTTAGCCTCTCTGATCTCGTGGTAGATCAACTCCTGTAATACTCATATCATCAAGAACAATCAAGCAGGACGTAGGGTTTTACCTCCATCAAGAGGGCCCAAACCTGGGTAAACATCGTGTCCCCTGCCTCCTGTTACCATCCGCCTTAGACGCACAGTTCGGGACCCCCTACCCGAGATCCGCCGGTTTTGACACCGACAGCACCTCTCGGTCTGCATCATCCCCAAGTTGCGTGGGTCCGTCCCTGCAGTGTGTATCGTTCTTGCATCTATCTGAACTAGTTTTATCTCCTTCCATGAGTTACTTTAAGATTATTATATGCATGCCCGATACTTCGATACCATGAACATCGTACGCCCTTGCAAACCCACCAACTACCGCCTCGTGATCAAGGACTGGCACGACGTCTGTGCTCGGGTCCGTCCCTGCGGCATTGCTAAACCCAAGAGGCAGAGCTCTGGCTCACGGGCCATCTTCCATGTACGTCAGCTCCCATGGCCCTTCGTGCCTTGTTCTCGCATGAGCTAATCATGGGCGGATGAGCCAGGACGCATGACCCGGTGCCTCGGCACCACAGGAGCCGCACGTCGGTTGTCTTTCTTCAGGATTTTTGCATGAGAAGACGGGGCACGTCATCTGTGCTCGGGTCCGTTCTTACAGCGTCGATAAACCCAACTATAGAGCTCTGTTTGGCGGGCCGGCCCCGTTCACGTCACCTCCTGGGGTCGTTGGTGTCTAGCCTTCTCATGTGATCACCTCAGGAGATTCATTCGGCGTAGGTTGCCTAACCATCTCGCAGGGCCACCACAGCTATCAAGAATCAAATTAAGGTGCAACCCTCCTTTAGGTAGGGCTTCATGAGTCCTGTGCTGGCTCATGAGTGCCCAGACACACTTTGTCTAGCCCTGCCATGCAAGCCACGGTCAGGGCGGGGCTGTACATGCCACGGGGGATCCACTCAGAGGGAGCCCTCACCCACACACCAGTGGAAGCACCATGCTCCATGCTGGCAGTCGAGGCACGGCTATGCCCGTGCAAGTGGGGAAGTGCCATGCTCCGCGCTGGTGATAAACAACTGAGGGCGGCCCCATGGCCGCATCAACCTCGAGGAGCCACCAGGCTCAGTGTCCAGCCTCATCGCAACACTTTCCCCTCGGGAGAGTCGCGCGAGGGGGCTGGGGACAGGGGTTGTGCTCAGGTCATGCCTAGTGTACGCCACCCTTCTAGGTCCCTCGGACCTAGTCGTCGCGCATCCCTCCCGAGCGGGACCTCGGTGAGAAAAGGTATGGAGGTCTGTTTGTACGCCAAGGGGGACTCCTGAGCATCGCGACTCAGGAGCCTAACTGGCCACGCAGCCCCTCACACCTTGGTCTCGCCCTGGTGACCCGGACGATCCAACGGCGGCTGAGGTACGCGGGGGTCGGGCCCTATCGACGCAGAACGCTAGGGCCTACTCTCACATCTCCTTCCCGCGGGCCATTTGCGCGTCAAGGGGGACTCTTGAGAATCGCGACTCAGGAGCCTAACTGGTCACGTAGCACCTCACCCCTTGGACTCGTCCTGGTGATCCGGATGACCCAACGGCGGCTGAGGTATGCGTGGGGTCGGGCCCTGCCAACGCAGAACATCAAGCAAACGGGAAGGAAATCGTGAAATCCTAAGCAAGTTATTACAAAAACGTTGTATCTTAAAAGCACGAACACATAAAAGTGTTAACGCCTGCACGAGGCACGGTGCATGTTGCAGGCAAATACAAGTGGAGAGGAGCACCGCCAGCAAGCCTTCTCTTCAGCCACGGGTGCTGCCGTCAGGGAGTGCCCCGTGGTCGACAATGCCGCCGATGCCCATGCCGTCGGCCGCGGCCGTAGGATTGGCCGCACCGTCAGCCAGAGGCGCAGGGTCAATGGCGAGGAACTTCTCCACCAGGTCCCTCACGGCTTCGGCAGCGGCTGCGCAGTGCTCCTCGTCTATAGGCTCAAGCAGAGCTGCAAGGTCGGCATTTGGGTCACAAAGATGGAAGTGGCTGAAGATGCGCGTCATAGCCGAGGAGGAGCGCGCGTGGGCCTCCCCTTCCACCTTGGTGCTGACCCCATTGGCAACGCCATCGAGCATCTCGACAAGCTGGGGGAGCAGCTCGGCGGGGCCTTTCTCAGCAGTAACCAACGACTCCTTTAACCCCCTTCCGTAGAGTTCCCGCAATGCCTTGCGGGACCTCTTCTCAAGGAATCGAAGGCGACACGGTCGTTGGCAAGGATGTTGGCATTGGCCTCCAGCAGGGCCCTCTCCCTCTCTACCTCCTCCTTCAACTTCTCCAGGCGATGGCGCTTCGTGGCCTACGCCCGCGCCGACTACTCCAGCTCGGTGTCAAGGCCGACGATCGTGTCTTCTCGATCCTTCAGCTTCTCCTTCCGTACCTTGTGTTGCAAACCTCGGCAGTGCCTTCGTTGCGTAGGGTCTCCAGCTCGGCCTCCACCGCCCGACAGCGCTCCTCGGTAGCCTCGGCATCCTTTAACACCAGCCGCGGCCAGGTCGGCGGCCAGCTTACCCTCCTCAGAAGCTGCCACGGCCTGGCCCCAAGCCACCCTCACGGACGCATCGGATCGCAGCCACCCCGATACCAACTCCAGTCGCCCCGACGCTAGCCGACGGTCAGCACCCTGAAGGTCGTCACGAAGCTAGGTCAGTGCGAGAATGACATCCTCCAGGGCATCGAGCGAAGCAGGGGGATCATGGCCCAGCGGCATGATGGAAGGGGGAACAGATGGCATCGGCACTAAGGCATGTAGGTTAGCGGCAGCAGAAGGGGCTGGGGGCTCGTGAGCCTTCACGACCTCAGCAGGTGAGCTGGGGGCGGAAGCCTCAGGAGCCAACTTGGCTACAGAGATCGCATTCTCCTAAGGATGGGCTTCTGGATCTCGCGAGGATGACCCAGACGCTAAGCCTAGAGAGCCATCGACATCCCTCCGCGTCGGAGGAGGCGCGGCAGCGGCAGGCTGCTGGGCCTCAGGGGTTGAGATCGCCCCCTTCTTCTTCTTCACCACCGATGTTGGCCTAACAGTGTAAAGGGAAGGCATCAAGAAACTACGGCAAAGATAGGAACGAAGGATCACGGCGGAGCGCTTACTGGTCCGCGGCGGCGTACTCCCTCACCCTCATCCGGAGCACCAGGCCCGAACGCTTCGCGGGTCAGGACACTGGCACGCGAGCCCCAGGGGCGGACAAGGGTTCGGCGGCTGGACCCGTAGCAGTGCCAGCCAGCAATGACGCGGAGGCATCGCCTCGGGAGATCAACGCCGATCTGCTCTTCTTCAGGACCCTGGCCTGTGGCTTCTTCAGGGGGGTGCCCCTGGACCTCGTGGTGACCCCGGCAGGGTTCAGCGACTCCCTCACCGGATGCTCGCCCGCCTCTTCATCGCCAGGGAGGGTGCGGAGGAGATCTGCCAGGCATGGAGGAGAAATCTCCCTTGCCCCCTCCCGGGTCGCATCCAAGTCCGACCCCTACTCCTGGCTGGGCTCGCTAGAGGACACCACCACCGAGGCCCCGGTGGGCACCGGAGGCTCGAGCCCGCGCTCGTTGAAGACGGGCATGGCAGCGGCGATCCTCGCCCCATCCGAGCGACGGTACAGCGGATGATGGGTATCAGACAGGTGCCCTTGATCCTCCACGACCAGGAGGCTTAGGACCTTGTCCAGCTCCTCGCCGGACAAGGCATCCGGGTGCAGGCGGAGGTTGCCTCCCTTGTCCGAGAGCTTCCACAAGGGGCGCGAGCGCGCCTGGAGCAGAGCCAGGCACTGCGCCAGGAACTCCTTGACGATCATGGCCCCCGTCATCTTCTCCGCCTTCGTGTTGCCAGGCTTCAGGCTGGCCACCATCTTCCCCAACATCTTCTCCGCTCGTGGGTCGGTGAGCTTCGCGCTATTCCACCCTTCGTGAGGCACTGGCATCCCCGTCGGCAGCACCAGCCAAGGGTGGGGGCTCTTGGCATCCATGAGGACCCACTTGTTCTGGAAGCCCTCCACCTTCTTCTCGGCTCTCGAAATTGCGTTGCTTCCGTTGGTCGCAACGAAGTTGGCGCATCCCGAGCATTGGTCCTCCTTGTTTCAGAGGTAGAATAAATGGCGAAGCAGCGCCACAGACGGCATCACTCCCACAAATGCTTCGCGGTTAAAGGCGAATATCGACAGGAGGAGGACGGAGTTGGGACGAAGATGGAGGGCGTGAAGCTTGTAATGGCGGAGGACGACATAAAAAAATTCAGAGAAAGGGGGGACCAGCCCAGCGAAGACATTGTGCATGAAGAAGGGGTAGAAGGTACTACCCGAGGCCTCCGGTTCGGCGGAGCTGGCCCGACGTGCGGTCTCTCCCCCCTCATTGCTATCGCCCGCCACCATCAAGAGCACGGTTGTGAAGTTCTTCTCCGTGACGTTGGGCGCACTCAGGGCAGGCTCAAACCAGGAAGGCGAGCGCACGGCCTTCTCCATGTCGGTGGCCATCGGCTGCTGGCTTGGGGGAGAGTTTCGGCAGATCTGGAGTCTCTTTGGGTAGGAAGGAGAAGGGGATCTGGAGCAAGACGAAGGGAGAGCAATGAAAGCCCTATGGTGGGTGCCAGCTGTTTTTGTCAGGCAAGGACGGTTGTCGAGGCAGCATGGGAAAGAGAGGCCCCCACATCCCATCAATCACCACCCGTCGACCAAGGTCGCATGTGGTTGGGCCCGTGGAGCTCCGCACTTGCCCTTTGGCTTCACATCGAAGCCAAGTTCGAGCGCGCCTTGGGCCCGGGGGCTACTGTCGGCGTTCTGGGACCGGAGGTACCCAGACTTGCCTGGCTACGGCCCATGGCATGGCTCCATCAGCGGCCCTATACGGCCTAGTTCAGCAGCGACAACACAAGACCCTCGCAAGGGACCAAGCCTCGCGAGGCGGACGACACCAAGACCTCCCTGGGGGCGGCCTCACTTGGCTGGCTCCCGTGGAGCGGAGATATCAAGGCAAGGTGCACCTCGCGAGGTTCACATGATGTGAGAAATGATGACCAAGGCCACGCAGGCGCCAGCGGGCGCAGCATACCAGTTTCCCCTATAGTGCTAAGGGGGAAAGCGTCAGCGCCGAGTCCCAAGGAATCAAGCAAAGGTTTTCATATCGGTGCAACAAGACCAAGACCGCCAGGACAGCATGACGGAGGTCATCGCGGAGCCCACGGTAGCGTCACCACCAGAGCCTTTTGCAGGCGGAGACTACTTTTGTCAAGATAACTTGTACTAGTTGTCTCCCTTCAAATTCAGCCATTGTGGGATTCCTTCCCGCCTAACATTTGGGAAGAGGACCGAGGCCACTATAAATAGGACTTAGCCACCACCATGGGGGGGGGGTCGGATCCATTCCACCCTGACCAGCTCACCAGCTCATCGAGCTCAAGAACACCTCCCCTCCCGAGGTTGTTCATCCATTTTACTGGTTAATCCTCAGCCCCTTGAGGCAATCCACAACAAAGCTGGAGTAGGGTATTACACCGCAAGGTGGACCGAACCAGGATAAATCTCTTTGTCTCTTATTCTTTGGGTTCGTCGAGTCAAGCTGTTGAATCTTTGGGCCGGCAGGTTGAGGAGTAGGAGTTCTTTGTACACACCCCAGTGTTCGAACGTCTCAAGGGTCTGCGGAGCCCTGAATCCGACACGGGGTTACCTTGATAATTAAGATAATGAAATCAGACAAGAGCTTTGGGCATTTAATGACTACATCTCACTTCTCCCCAAGGAGAGGATCCATGTTACCATACTAAACCTTACTATCACCAGTGTTTGGTATAACACTTCACGGTCTCCTTGCTCCTAGCCTCACTGGTGCTCGATCTCCATGATCCTGGATACCTGCAGGGATGAATATCACAGACAAGACAAGAGACATCTTCACGTAACAATTTTATTTCACACATATGGGATGTTATATCAAATTCTTCCATTGATCCTCTCAATAAATACCTCTGGTTGCAAGGCTTATGCCTCAACTCATACCTTACCGAACTACTCACACATGGAGATCAGGTCGCAGGAAGAACACATCTTGAGATTGATAGATTGCAATATGTTTTACAATGGATGCCTCGTGTGATGCATGATTACAAGTAAGAATGGGATGGATGAGTACTATGGTGGTGGTGGAGATGGCTATGGAGATGGCGGCGGCTAGGGTTTGTGGATGATGATGTTGATGAAGGGGTTTTGCCTTGTGTGCTCTGTGCTTGTCTCTCTGTTCACATTTGGATGGGGTCCCTTTAACAAAAGTTGTTGGGTTGGATGACCTACCTCGGAATCCACGCCATACGGGCGCTTTCGTCCATATGGAACGCTGTCTTTTGTGTTGTTTCTTCGCAGACGTCTCTAGATGATTCCTTCCTCCTCAATTCTTCTTCCATTCCATTTCAATCGTGATTTCTTCCCTTTTTAGCCCATTCCCTGTGGAAACACATCAAAGAGATGATTTGTGGAATCCTTTGCATTCATTAGTCATTAGTACCAATATCGGAGCGAATATATCTTTTTAATTGAAATATCGTGGTTTAAACAAAGGTGAAATGAGTGTAAAAATATCACTCATCGGTGAGGTACGTCTCCATAGCAGGGGTGTGGAGGAACAATGTTCCCAAAGAGTCCCAATGACACCCTATTCTCCTCACGCCTTCGCATAATGCAAGGTGTCGCGAATCCACGAGCGGTGCTCTTGAAGGCGGCAACTAAAATCTTTACAAACAAAGTTGGGATTGTCTTTGTAACTTAATTGGAGGCTCCGAACACCACCACAAAACTTCACCATAATGGAATGTGGCTCCGAGGTGACCTCTTCCGTCTAGGGTGCTCATACACCCAAGAGTAACAAGATCCAGAAGAAATGTATGGGGCGGTCAAATTCCTATTGTGGAAGTGTAGATCTTGGTCTCCTCTTTCAATCCCTGCCATCGACAAGTTTAGTTAGCTAGATAAGGAGATCGGGAAAGATAAAGCTTAGGCATTGATGGAGGATAGAGGGAGGCAAGAGTCGGATGGGAGGTGGAAGAACCACCTCCTTAAGTTTCTAATAGTTACATGGCAAAAAGCACCTGAGAAGTACAACCTCTTGGGCGAGCGATACAACTACGCACAAAGTAAAACCTGGTCGCAAGGGACCTAGGCAGTACATCCGCCTTGCGAGCCGGTTGTACCAGTTATTAAATTAATCACCAGAAAACCTTCATACTACGGCCCTTGTACCGCACCCATACCAATGGGAATCACCCCTCGGAGGTTGTTAGGCGGTACTTGGGCCAGTTCAACATCCCTGATAGCGACAGGGGTGCTACAAAGTCTCAGGCGATACAATCGCTAGGTACACCAGTTATATCGGTAATTACTCGAATTATCGTAGTAATCGGCTAGCTACCACGTGGGTACCGCTACTAGAATGAGGAAATCGCCCCTCGGGCAGTGGTTGGCCCAGAACTAGGACTTCTAGGCTGGTCACTAGATGCACCGCCCAAAAGGAGCGGTACAATCGAACCCATGAGTGGTACAACCGCTTGGGACTTTGTTGCAATGGTTAGGAATGAGGTTCTCTTCTAAAAACAAAAGGATAGAAGTGGGTGCAATATGAGTTTGTGCATGTGATTTGGTTCCATCCGTACCTTTTGATGTTAACCCCCCTCTTAATTGTATAGATTTCCTACAATCGTAGAAACAAACACGTCAGAAATTCCGTCTTCACTCCTTTTCTTTCAGAGGGGTGCCTGACCATATTGTGCCATAAAAATGTACATGTGTAGCTCAAGCACACCGTTAGTCAGCAAATTGCGTTGCCATCAACACCAAAATAATTAAGGCAGTAAATTCCCTTTCAATCTCCCCCTTTTGGTGAATGATGACAACACAACAATTTGCACAAATGGTCTAGAAAACATAGACGGGCTTCCCATAAATGTAAGCACTATTTAGAATTTTCTTTTGGAATGCATAGTGCTCACAACTAGGATCAACACTTCCCCTAGATTTCATAGACCGACGGTAGGTTGCGAATGAAAATATATACACTAAGCTACATTTGCAACAACATGTAATTGAGCAACATATAAGGGCAACAAAAATAACATGGTTCCACAGACATGAAATTTAACAACATGAGAGTAGATAAATCAGGATAGCATGTCTCACACCATGCAACATAAGAGGTGATGTAGGGTGGAACCATAATGGACGATCTTTCACGATTTGGAGGGAAATTCTCAAAGAACATGATGAGCATAAGAGAGGAAAACACTCAACTCAATGAGATCCAATCACAGATGTGCTAAATCCACATACACAAAGGGGGAACACAAAATCCAAAGTCAACAAGGGAGGATACACGGTAGCTAGTTCATCCCAATCCATGAGGAAAGAGGTCTTGAATCCACTAGGGGGATCTTCCCTCAAGAGGGGTCTTGAATCCACTTGGGGGATCTTCTTCTTTAGGAGGTCTCGGTCTCCAAATGAGTAGGGGATAAGTGGATGAGAAAAGCTCTATCTCTAATGAGCTATCACATTGCTAACCCTAGAGGGAGAGAGGAGAGGTCTATTTATAGTCTTAGTACAAGCTGGGGGCGAATGGATGAGTACATGGGCTGGTGGCCCGTTTACCAACGAGGAGCTAAAGGTAGAACAAATATTCCCTCAAGTTCTATCGACCATGGATACAACTCTATGCACGCTTGACGTTCGCTTTACCTAGAACAAGTATGAAACTAGAAGTACTTTGTAGGTGTTGTTGGATAGGTTTGCAAGATAATAAAGATTACGTAAATAAAAAGTAGGGGCTGTTTAAGTAAAGACACTATAAAGTAAATATAGCAAGTGTGGAAAAGTGGTGGTAGGAGTTGCGAAATTGCCCCTAAGCAATTGACTACTTTACTAGACCGATAGCAAGTATTATGTGGGAGAGGCCACTGCTAGCATGTCATCCTTGACTTGGAATTCTATGCACTTATGATTGGAACTATTAGCAAGCATCCGCAACTACTAATGTCCATTAAGGTAAAACCCAACCATAGCATTAAGATATATTGGTCCCCGTTCAATCCCGTATGCATGAATTTCTATGCTAGGTTGAAGCTTCTGTCACTCTTGCCCTCCAATACATAGTCATATCAACATACAACTAACCCTAGGGTGTGATCCATGCGCGCAATCATATGATGGGCACCAAAGGACAGCAACATAACCACAAGAAAATTAAATCAATCATAGCAATTCATCAACCACCGATAGGACAACGAAAATCTACTCAGACATCATAGGATGGCAACACATCATTGGATAATAATATGAAGCATAAAGCACCATGTTCAAGTAGAGGGTACAGCGGGTTGCGGGAGAGTGGACCATTGTAGATAGAGGGGGGAAGGTGATGGAGATGTTGGTGAAGATGGCGGAGGTGTTGGTGTAGATCGCGGTGATGATGATGGCTCCCGGTGGCACTCCGGTGCCACCGGAAGCAAGGGGGAGAGAGCCCCCCTTCTTCTTCTTCTTCCTTGACCTCCTCCCTAGATGGGAGAAGGGTTTCCCCTCTGGTCCATGTCCTCCATGGCACGGGAGGGGCGAGAGCCCCTCCGAGATTGGATCTGTCTCTCTGTCTCTCTCTGTTTCTGCGTTCCCAGATTCTTCCCTTTCACCGTTTCTTATATTCCCGGAGATCCGTAACTTCGATTGGGCTGAAATTTTAATGTGATCTATATCCGGATATTAGCTTTCTTGCAGCGAAAGAAGGGCACCAACCGCCTTACGGGGTGGCCATGAGGGTCAGGGGCGCGCTTGACACCCTAGGGCGCGCCCCCTACCTCGTGGGCCCCTCGAGCATCGTCTCGCGTGGATTCTTCTTCCCAAAAATCATATATATTCCAAAAAAAATCTCTGTCAGTTTTTATTCCATTTGGACTCCGTTTGATATGGATATTCCGCGAAACAAAAAACATGCAACAAACAGGAACTGGCACTGGGCACTGGATCAATATGTTAGTCCCAAAAATAGTATAAAAAGTTGCCAAAAAGTATATGAAAGTTGAATAATATTGGCATGGAACAAATAAAAAATTATAGATATGACGGAGATGTATCAACCGGCAACACCTTCATCTTGAGTATATTCGGAGTCGGAGTGATAGCTTCTCTCGGAGTCGGAGCCGGATACCCATTCACCAACATGAGCTTGATGTCTTCGTTTTGTGTAGCTCCTTGATGACTTTTCCTTCCTTTCCGAATCCTTGCTTCTCCGGGAGGGTCTTCGTTCATAACGATCATCCCTACTCCTTATCTCCCTCGATGGTGATTCTTCTATTCTACTTCTTCTTTTGGGAGAATCTTCTCTTCTCTTGTGGGGAGTCGTACACTCATTGGAGTAGTGTCCGGGTCTTCCACAATTGTAGCAGTTTCGCTCTCGACTAGAAGATCTTTTGTCATTGTAGGACCATGACTTGGAACTTCTCTCTTTGCTTCTACTCTTGTAGAACTTGTTGAAGTTCTTCGCCATTAGGCTCAATTCTTCATGATGTGGGAGCTTCACATGAGGCTTTGTAAGCACCACTTGACTTGTTATGGAGCTCCTCCTTATCCTTGAGTGACATCTCTTGAGCAACAATTCTTCCAATGACTTCCGTTGGCTAGAGATCTTTGTAATTTCGCATCATTTGGATCAATGTGCATACGGTATCGTATTTTCCATCCAAGTCTCTTAGGATCTTCTTGATGATGAATTTGTCGGTCATCTCTTCACTTCCTAAGCCGACAATCTCATTTGTGATAAGAGCAAGCCTAGAGTACATTTCAGCGACACCTTCACCATCCTTCATTTTGAACTTGTCAAGTTGACTTTGAAGCACATCCAACTTGGATTCCTTGACGGAGTCGGTACCTTCATGCATATCAATCAAAGTATCCCAAATTTCCTTTGCATTCTCAAGATGGATGATTTTGTTGAATTCTTCGGGGCACAATACGTTGAAGAGGATATCACAATCTTGAGCATTGTATTGTAGCATCTTCAACTCATCCGCGGTAGTTTCACGATTCGGCTCTCTCCCATCAAAGAATTCACCTTGCAAGCCAACACACACAATAGCCCAAACAGCGGGGTTATGTCCAAGAATGTGCATTTTCATCTTATGTTTCCAACTAGCAAAATTAGTACCATCAAAGTAAGGACCTCTACGGTGGTAATTTCCCTCGCTAGACGCCATACTCTCCTAGGTTGTGAAACCAAGGCTATGACTTCGAAAAGCTATGAAAATCAAAGCAAATGGAGACCAAAGCTCTGATACCACTTGTAGGATCGAAAGTATGTCTTGAGGGGGGTGATTAGACTACTTGACCAAATAAAAATCTAGCCTTTTCCCAGTTTTAGTTCTTGGCAGATTTTAGCTACTTAGGACAAGTCAAGCAATCTTAACACAATTCTAGCAAGCATGCAAAGAGTATATGAGCAGAGGAAAGTAAAGCATGCAACTTGCAAGAATGTAAAGGGAATGGTTTGGAGGATTCAAACACAATTGGAGACATGGATGTTTTTGTCATGGTTCCGATAGGTGGTGCTATCGTACATCCATGTTGATGGATACTTCAACCCACGAAGGGTAACGGTCGCGCGAGTCCACGGAGGGCTCCAACCACGAAGGGTCCACGAAGAAGCAACCTTGTCTATCCCACCATGGCCATTGCCCACGAAGGACTTGCCTCACTAGCGGTAGATCTTCACGAAGTAGGCAATCTCCTTGCCCTTACAAACTCCTTGGTTAAACTCCTCAATCTTGTAGGAGGCTCCCAAGTGACACCTAGCCAATCTAGGAGACACCACTCTCCAAGAAGTAACAAATGGTGTGTTGATGATGAACTCCTTGCTCTTGTGCTTCAAATGATAGTCTCCCCAACACTCAACTCTCTCTCACAGGATTTGGATTTGGTGGAAAGAATATTTGAGTGGAAAGCAACTTGGGAAAGGCCAGAGATCAAGATTCATATGGTAGGAATGGAATATCTTGGTCTCAACACAAGTGTAGGTGGTTCTCTCTCAGAAAATATAGGTTGGAAGTGTAGTTTTGTTCTGATGGCTCTGTCCACGAATGAAGAGGTGGTGGAGGGTTATATATAGCCTCCACACAAAATCTAACCGCTACACATAAAACTCGGTGGGACCAAATGATTAAACTCGGTCTGACCGATTTAGCAAAGCTACTGACCGTTAGGGTTTTCGGTGGGACCGACATGCAACTCGGTAGGACCGATATGATTAGGGTTAGGGCATAACGTAATCTCGGTGAGACCGATTACACAAACTTGGTGAGACCGATTTTTGTAATAAGCTACCGAGAGAGTTGGTCAGGTAAACTCTGTGGGACCGATCGCTCATTTCGGTGAGACCGAAACGTTACGAAGGGAACACAGAGAGTTTACATTGCAATCTCGGTGGGACCGATCGCTCATCCCGGTGAGACGGAAATGTTATGGAGGGAAATAGAGAGATTACAACCCCATCTCGGTGAGACCGAGATCCCTATCGGTGAGACCGATTTGCCTAGGGTTTGCGGCAGTGGCTATGATATTTGAAACTCGGTGGCGCCGGATAGAAAGAATCGGTGGGGCCAAGTTTGACTTTTGGTTTAGGTCATATGTGGATGTGAGAAAGTAGTTGAGGGTTTTGGAGCATATCACTAAGCATTTTGAGCAAGAACCTCATTAAGCAACACCTCATCCCTCCTTGATAGTATTGGATTTTCCTATGGACTCAATGTGATCTTGGATCACTAAAATAGAAAATGTAGAGTCTTGAGCTTTGAGCTTGAGCCAATCCTTTGTCCTTAGCATTTTGAGGGGTCCACTTTTCTCATCCATGCCATGCCAATCATTGAGCTTTCCTGAGATATTTATCTTGAAATAGCACTAGCTCAATGAGCTATATGTTGTTAGGAATTACCAAAACCACCTAGGGATAGTTGCACTTTCAGTTATGCATAACATCTAAAAAAGTGTTAGGCGGCACCGGATTACGCTGAGATCCCAACCGGCTCAAAGCATCAGCCGCCTCATTTTTTCTGCGGTCAATGTGCTCCACTTGATAACCCTTGAAGTGCCCAGCAACAGCGTCAACCTCATGGCGATAAGCCACCATGAGAGGGTCCTTAGAGTCCCACTTGCCTGATACCTGCCGAGCCACCAAATCTGAGTCGCCGAGGCACCATACCCGGCTTAAACTCATCTCTTAAGCCATTCGAAGACCATGGAGTAAGGCCTCATATTCGGCTGCATTGTTAGTTCAAGGAAACATCAATCGCAGCACATAACAAAACTTGTCACCTCGAGGAGAAGTTAAAACAACTCCAGCCCCCGAGCCTTCCAACTGTCTGGACCCATCGAAATGAATCATCCAATATGTGTTGTCCGACTTCTCTTCAGGTATCTGCAACTCCGCCCAATTGTTAATGAAGTCCACCAGTGCTTGAGACTTAATGGTCGTACGTGGCACATACTTTAAATTATGAGACCCAAGCTCAATGGCCCACTTGGCGACTCGTCATGTGGCTTATCTATTTTGAATAATATCTCCTAAAGGAGTAGAGCTAACCACAGTGATAGGATGACCCTGGAAGTAATGCTTGAGCTTCCGGCTTGCCATGAACACCCCATAAACAAGCTTCTGCCAATGTGGATACCTTTGCTTGGATTCAATGAGCACCTCACTGATGTAGTAAACCGGCCGTTGAACCGGATGTTCCTTGCTAGCCTCCTTGCACTCCACAACAATGGCGACACTGATGGCCCATGAGTTAGCAGCCACATATAACAGCAGCAGCTCCTTCTCAATGGGGGCAGCAAGAACCAGTGGCTCAGCAGGCTGTCTTTTCAAATCTTCAAAGGCGGAGTTGGCAGTGTCACTCCAGACAAAGTCATCCATCTTTTTCATCATTTGATACAACGTCATATCCTTCTCACCCAACCGTCTTATGAACCGGCTCAAAGCTGCAACTCGACCCGCCAACCGTTGAACGTCATTGATGCATGCCGGTTTAGCCAGAGATGTGATCGCCTTAATTTTTTCCGGGTTAGCCTCAATGCCTCTGTTAGACACCAAAAAGCCCAAAAGCTTGCCAACTGGGACTACAAAAACGCACTTGGCCGGGTTAAGCATCATCTTATAGACCCGGAGGTTGTCAAAGGTTTCCTTAGATCAGCTACCAAGGTTTCCTTCTCTCTGGATTTCACCACTATATCATCCACGTAAGCATGAACATTACGCCCAATCTGATTATGAAGGCAATTCTGTAGACACCGCTGATAAGTTGCATGCATACTCTTAAGCCCAAAAGGCATAGACACATAGCAGAAGGCTCCAAACGGAGTAATGAACGTCGTCTTCTCCTGGTCCTTAACCGCCATTTTGATCTGATGATAACCAGAATAAGCATCCAAAAAGCTCAGACGCTCACAACCCGCCGTAGCATCAATAATTTGATCAAGACGAGGGAGAGCAAAAGGATCAGCCGGGCAAGCTTTGTTTAAATCCGTGTAATCCACACACATACGCCAAGTGCCGTTATTTTTTAGCACAAGCACTGGGTTAGCCAACCACTCTGGGTGAAAAACTTCAAGGATAAACCCGGCTGCCAAAAGCCGGGCCACCTCTTCGCCAATAGCCTTGCGCCTTTCCTCATTAGACAACTGAAGAAACTGCCTGACCGGCTGTAACTTTGGATCAATATTAGGAGTGTGCTCAGCAAGTTCTCTCCATACACCCGGCATGTCAGAAGGCTTCCATGCAAAGATGTCCCGGTTCTCACGGATGAACTTGATGAGCGCGCCTTCCTATTTTAGATCCAAGTTAGCACTGATAATGAGCTGTTTGGATGAGTCGCCAGGCACAAAATCAATCATCTTGGTATCATCAGCTGACTTAAATTTCAGCGCTGGCTCATGCTCCGTAGTTGGCTTCTTCAAAGATGTCATGTCTACCGGGTCAACATTATCCTTATAAAACTTCAATTCCTCTGTTGCAGAAACAGACTCGGCGTAAGCAGCATCACCTTCTTCACATTACAGGGCTATCTTCCGGCTTCCATGCACTGTGATGGTGCCCTTATAACCCGACATTTTGAGTTGCAGATAAACATAACACGGCCCTACCATGAACTTAGCATAAGCCGGTGATACGTCTCCAATGTATCTATAATTTTTGATTGCTCCATGCTATATTATCTACTATTTTGGACTTTATTGGGCTTTATTATCCACTTTTATATTATTTTTGGGACTAGCCTATTAACCGGAGGCCCAGCCCAGAATTGCTGCTTTTTGGCTGTTTTAGGGTTTCTAAGAAAAGGAATATCAAACGAACTCCAAACAGAATGAAACCTTCGGGAACGTGATTTTCTCAACGAATAAGACCCGAGAAGACTTGGACCCTACGTCAAGAAAGGAAACATGAGGCCACGAGGTAGGGGGCGCGCCTGCCTACCCCAGGCGCGCCCTCCACCCTCGTCGGCCCCCTGTTGCTCCACCAACGTACTCCTTCCTCCTATATATATCCACGTACCCCCAAACGATCAGATACGGAGCCAAAACCCTAATTCCACCGTCGTAACTTTCTGTATCCACGAGATCCCATCTTGGGGCCTGTTCCGGAGCTCTGCCGGAGGGGGCATCGATCACAAAGGGCATCTACATCAACACCATAGCCTCTCCCATGAAGTGTGAGTAGTTTACCTCAGACCTACGGGTCCATAGTTAGTAGCTAGATGGCTTCTTCTCTCTTTTTGGATCTCAATACAATGTTCTCCCCCTCTCTTGTGGAGATCTATTCGATGTAATCTTCTTTTTGCGGTGTGTTAGGCCGATGAATTGTGGGTTTATGATCAAGTCTATCTATGAACAATATTTGAATCTTCGCTGAATTCTTTTATGTATGATTGGTTATCTTTGCAAGTCTCTTCGAATTATCAGTTTGGTTTGGCCTGCTAGATTGATCTTTCTTGCAATGGGAGAAGTGCTTAGCTTTGGGTTCAATCTTGCGGTGTCCTTTCCTAGTGACAGTAGGGGCAGCAAGGCACGTATTGTATTGTTTCCATCGAGGATAACAAGATGGGGTTTTCTTCATATTGCATGAGTCTATCCCTCTACATCATGTCATCTTGCTTAAGGCGTTACTCTGTTTTTAACTTAATACTCTAGATGCATGCTGGATAGCGGTCGATGAATGGAGTAATAGTAGTAGATGCAGGCAGGAGTCGGTCTACTTGTCTCGGACGTGATGCCTATATACATGATCATGCCTAGATATTCTCATAACTATGCTCAATTCTGTCAATTGCTCAACAATAATTTGTTCACCCACCGTAGAATACTTATGCTCTCGAGAGAAGCCACTAGTGAAACCTATGGCCCCTGGGTCTATCTTTATCATATTAATCTCCTACTACTTAGTTATTTCCTTTGTTATTTACTTTACCTTCATTTTACTTTGCATCTTTATCACAAAAATACCAAAAATATTATCTTTATCATATCTATCAGATCTCACTCTCGTAAGTGGCCTGAAGGGATTGAAAACCCTTATTTGCGTTGGTTGCGAGGATTTATTTGTTTTGTGCAGGTATGAGGGACTCGCGCATAGCCTCCTACTGGATTGATACCTTGGTTCTCAAAAACTGAGGGAAATACTTACGCTACTTTGCTACATCATCCCTTCCTCTTCGGGGAAAACCAACGCAGTGCTCAAGAGGTAGCAACCGGCTGTCCAAACAGAGCGTGATACAGGCTTTTGATTTTAACCATTTCAAAAGTTAATTTCTCAGCCCTAGAGTCATACTAATCCCCAAAGGCCACTTCCAGTTCAATCCTACCAACTGGGTATGCCGACTTACCAGGCACAACTCCATGAAAAACAATATTGGACGTTTTAAGACTTTTGTCAGTCAACCCCATGCGATGGAACATCACATAGTAAAGGATGTTGATGCTACTTCCTCCGTCCAAGAGCACTTTAGTGAACTTGTATCCGTCAACCTGAGGTGCCACCACCAAAGCCAGATGACCCGTATTATCAACCCGGGGAGGGTGGTCTTCCCTACTCCATATGATAGGTTGCTCAGACCATCTTAAATAACGTGGAATTGCTGGTTCAACAGCATTTACAGCCCTCTTATGAAGTTTCTGGTCCCTTTTGCACAAACTGGTGGTGAATACGTGATACTGCCCATTGTTCAACTGCTTTGGGTTGCTCTGATACCCGGACTGTTGTTGCTGCTGATTACCTTGGCCGGATAGCTGATTATAGTTGCCCTGACTGCCTTGAGGGCCCTGGCTGTGAAAACCGCCACCGCCTAAACCGGCGCCCGGGCCATGAAAGCCGCCACCGCCTGGGCCGCCGCCAGCTCCGTGGTTACCATCAAACATGTTGGAATTCTTGAAAGCTTTCATGATCGTACAGTCTTTCCACAGATGGGTAGCTGGCTTCTCCCGGGTGTCGTGTCTTGGACAAGGTTCATTTAACAGCCGCTCAAGGGTGGGACCTGACCCGCCAGACTGAGGAGGTGGCCTCCCCTTGCGCCGTTGATTGTTTCCCTGTGCATCGGTGTTAGCCACAAACTCCAGACTACCGTCAGCCTTACGTTTATTACCTCCTTGATTCGCGGGTTGTGCTGGTGACCTTTCAATTGTCGTTCTTCTTTCCCTTCCCTGTCTTCTCTTCGTCAGACACGGGGTCCTTGGTACTGTCAGAATTGGCGTACTTGACTAGAGCCGCCATCAGCTAGCCCATGTCATTACAATCATGCTTGAGCCGCCCCAGCTTTTGTTTCAGAGGTTCAAAACGGCAGTTTTTCTCCAACATTAAGACCGCGGAGCCGGCATCCATCTTATCAGATGAATGTATTATTTCCTTGACCCGGCACACCCAATGGGTCATGGATTCGCCTTCCTCTTACTTGCAGTTAGTCAAGTCCACGATCGACATGGGCTGTTTACAGGTATCTTTGAAGTTCTGAATGAACCGGGCCTTTAACTCCGCCTATGAGCCGATGGAGTTGGGTGGCAACCCCTTCAACCAAGTGCGAGCTGTTCCATCCAACATCATGGTGAAGTATTTGGCCATTGCTGCGTCACTAACCTCCAATAACTCCATGGCCATCTCGTAACTTTCAATCAATGCTCCGGGCTGCAGGTCGCCTGTGTAATTAGGCACCTTACGAGGCCCCTTAATGTCCTTTGGCAAACGCTCATTACGCAGAGCCGACAAAAGACAAGGGACACCTCCTGTCCTTGTGGCCACACCTGCTTCAACAGAGGTCGCTGGATAAACTGGAAAAGCTTGGTGAGCCGCCAGCTCAGCCGCTTGTTGAACCACCCGCTCAACCTCTTGACGGATCCTCTCCTGGTCCACCAAGTTAAGAGCTCCACCCTGGGTTGGGTCATGCCCGTGTGGTTGGTTACGGCGTTGGGCGTTGCTTGACATGGCTGCTGAGTCCATATGCCTAATATAGCTCGGGCTCCAGCTTGGGCGAGGGGTTGAATGGATTCTATCTTGACTATAGGAATATGCATCCTGTTGTGCTAGAGCCGTCTGAAGAAGTTCTCTGACCCTTCGTGTTTCGATCGCTGTCGAGAGTCGCCTTCCATCGGGAGAGCCGCCAAATGAGCTGATGCAGGGATAAGATTCTCCAAAGGGTTAGAAAAGTGACCCGGTGGTATTGGTGTGTAATGACACAGAGCAGTTTTCACACGGGGGGTTCCATGGCCCACGGTTGGACCGGCGCCCCAGTCTCGGGTGTTATGATCCGGCTTGCCTCCGGCGGGTTACTGGGACCAGCTCCAGGTGTGTGGAAGAGGTTCCTAGGATCATAAGTCAGAGGCAGACGTGATTGAGCCTTTTGGTGCCTTCTCCTCATGACCTCATTTGATACGTTTAGATCCACCGAGAGCCGGAAAGTCTCTGCTTGAAGCTGCTGAGCACGAGCATCTAGAGCCGCCCGCTCTGTAGCCATCCTTATGTCCTCCGCTGCTAAATTTTAATTAGCTTGTGTTACCTCCCCACGCAACCGTGCCACCTCCACATCGTGCTGAGCCTTATCTGCCGTCTCAACCACATCGGTCAATAAGGTCGTCATCCTGTCCATGAGATCCATCAGCACCTGAGCCGGCGGGCGCACGGGGTCTCCGGTCCCGGCTGCCGCAGGTCCGGTGGTTACCACCGCCGCGGCCATAGAATTCTGACTGGGTTGAGTGCCAGCCATGTAGACCCTGGATCGATTCGGCGGCTCAGAGGGGTCTGGAATACTGCTGCCATCGGAACAGCCCCTGAGCACGCCATCATGTAGTTGATACAATGAATCCGTCTCACCTGTGGACGACTCGCCGTCAGAGTGGATAGCTGTCTCGCCGCCATCCATGGATCCTTCAGAAAGCTCCCCTCCATGGATGCAACCTACGAAGGCATGCCTTACGGCCAGCTGAGTCTGGGCAGGTCTCGCACGCTGATCTGTTTCGATGAAGTCGGTGCAGACGTCCGGCTCAGGGCCCAGCTCGCCGATCCGGCCGATGAAGACATGGATTCCGCCGAAGGGGACCCGGTATCCGTACTCGATTGAGCCGGCCTCGGGGCCCCAGCCTACGTTGTCGATGTAGAGCTTGCCGCGATGACTCTTGGTCATCCGGCCCACAGCGTATCCCTTGAGCCCTTCTAAGCTGCCCTTCAAGAACTCAAATCCACCGTGCGCTGGCGCCACGGTGGGCGCCAACTATCGTGGAATTGTCATGGCAGATGTCCTAGTGAAAGGACTTAGTCATGGAGCCATCGCAACTAGGAAGCTTAAAGGGGTTAATCAGGACAAAGGACACGAGAGGTTTATACTGGTTCGGCCCCTTGCGGTGAAGGTAAAGCCTAGTCCAGTTGTTGTGGTATTGCTAGGTTTTGATGACCAAGGAGCGAAATACGCTGGCTTGGTTCTCGATCTGTTGTTTCTTGCCCTAAGCTGCCGCCGGGTCGTCCCCTTATATACACGGGTTGACGCCCTACGACCTACAGAGTCTCGGCCGTCTCATACAACGTGTCCGGCTCGGTGACGTCTTTTACATGCCTTACTTTACAAGTCTTATCATACATGGCGGTTTATACTCATGGGCCTTAAGCTGCCTCTGGGCTTCGGCTTACTACAACCTTATCATAAACCGTAACCTTGTATATTCTTCGGGCTTCCTTTAGTTAATCTGCCGTCGCTATGGACCCGGCCCCTCCTGGGCGGGTCATACCTGGTAGTTATATCCCCAACAGTTATTGATAGACGAAGACGAAAGAGGGGATACCTTTCGGGGCATCCCCAAGCTTAGGCTCTTGGTTGTCCTTTAATATTACCTTGGGGTGCCTTGGGCATCCCCAAGCTTAGGCTCTTGCCACTCCTTATTCCATAGTCCATCAAATCCTTACCCTAGACTTGAAAACTTCACAACACAAAACTCAACAGAAAATCTCATAAGCTCTGTTAGTATAAGAAAATAAATCACCACTTTTGGTACTATTGTGAACTCATTCTTTATTTATATTAGTGTAATATCTACTGTATTCCAACTTATCCATGGTTCATACCCCCCGATACTACACATAGGTTCATCAGAATAACCAAACAACACATAGAAAACAGAATCTGTCAAAAACAGAACATTCAGTAGTAATCTATAACTCTATAATACATCTGTAACTCCAAATATTCTGGAAAATTAGGACAACCTGGGAATTTTGTGTATTAATATTATGCAGAAAGAATCTATATTTTGTCACACTTCTGTTAAAAATGAGAATTGTTTTCCTGAGCGCAAAAGTTTCTGTTTTTCAGCAAGATCAAATCAAGTATCACCGTAAGCCATCCCAAAGGTCTTACTTGGCACAAACACTAAATAAACACAAAAACACATCTAACCGGAGGCTACATGAATTATTTATTGCTAAACATGACCAAAAAGCAAAGAACAAAAATAAAATTGGGTTGCCTCCCAGCAAGCGCTATTGTTTAACGTCCTTAGCTAGACATAAAAACACAAATAGATCTAGGTAATGTCATCTTTGGTATGCAATCGACAAGTAGCTCTCATAATAGACTCATAAGGAAATTTATTTTTATTTCTAGGGAAGTGTTCCATGACCTTCCTTAATGGAAATTGAAATCTGATGTTTCCTTCTTTCATAGCAATAATTGCACCAATCGTTCTAAGGAAAGGTCTACCAAGAATAATAGGACATGAAGGATTGGAATCTATATCAAGAAAAATGAAATCTATGGGCACATAATTCCTATTTGAAACAATAAGAACATCATTAATCCTTCCCATAGGTTTCTTAATAGTGAATCCGCAAGATGCAAATTTAAAGAACAATCATCAAATTCACGGAAACCTAGTACATCACATAAAGTTTTTGGAATCGTGGAAATGCTAGCACCAAAATCACACAAAGCATGGCACTCATAATCTTTAATCTTAATATTAATAGTAGGCTCCCACTCATCATAAAGTTTTCTAGGGATAGAAACTTCCAGTTCAAGCTTTTGTTCAAAAGATTGCATCATAGCATCAACGATATGTTTAGTAAAAGCTTTGTTTTGATTGTAAGCATGAGGAGAATTCAACATGGATTGCAAAAAGGAAATACAATATATTAAATAAAAATTATCATAATTAAATTCCTTGAAATCCAAAAGAGTGGGTTCATTGCTACTTGAAGTTTTGACCTCTCCAATCCCACTTTTATCAATTTTTGCATCAAGATCTAAAAACTCTGAATCATTGGGACGCCTTTTAACTAAAGTTGAATCATCTCCAGTCCCATATTTATCAAGATTTATATTGTAAAACAAAGATTCTATAGGAGTCACATCAATCACTTTAAGATCTTCATCATTATTTTCACAAAAACTAGAAGAACACACTTTTATGAACCCATCTCGTTTAGCACGCATCTTAGTGGTTCTTTCTTTGCACTCAACAATGGAGATTCTCATAGCCTTTAGAGATTCATTGATATCATGCTTGGGTGGAATATATCTAATTTTCAAAGAATCAAGATCAAGAGAAATTCAATCCACATTCCTAGCAAAATCATTAACCTTAAGAAAGTTTTCTTCAACCAAAGCATTAAAATTCTTTTGCGCACTCATAAATTCTTTAACACTATTCTCAAAATCAGAGGTCATCTTATTATAATTTCCATAAGAATTGTTGTAGGAATTACCATAATTTTTAGAGGAATTACTAGGACACGGCCTAGGATTAAAATTACCTTTATACGCGTTATTACCAAAATTGTTCCTACCAACAAAATTCACATCCATAGATTCATTATTATTTTCAATGAAAGTAGACAAAGGCATATCATTTGGATCAACAGAAGCACTCTTTCTAGTAAATAATTTCATAAGTTCATCCATCTTTCCACTCAAAACATTAATCTCTTCAATCGCATGCACTTTTTTACTAGTGGAAGATCTTTTGGTATGACATTGAGAATAATTAACCAATATATTATCTAGGAATTTAGTAGCTTGTCCTAAAGTAATTTCCATAAAAGTGTCTCCTACGGCCGAATCTAAAAGATTTCTAGAAGAAAAATTCAATCTGGCATAATTTTTTGTGTAATCATCCACAATTTCAAACCATGAGTAGGGCAATTTCGTATCATCAATTTCATCGTCTCCCAAGGTTGTGAAACATGTTCATGATCAAGTTGCTTAAAATTCATAATATCGTTCCTAAGGGAGATGGTCTTAGCGGGAGGAAAATACTTAGAAATAAAAGCATCTTTACACTTATTCCATGAACCAATACCATTTTTAGGCAAAGATGAAAACCAAGTTTTAGCACGATCTCGAAGTGAGAACGGAAATAGCTTCAATTTAACAATATCATTATCCACATATTTTTTTATTTTTCATATCACACAACTCAACGAAATTATTAAGATGGGATGCAACATCTTCACTAGGAAGGTCGGAAAATTGATCTTTCATAACAAGATTCAGCAAAGCGACATTAATTTCATAAGATTCCACACTAGTGGTGGAAGCAATCGGAGTACTGATAAAATCATTGTTATTAGTATTGGAAAAGTCACACAATTTGGTATTCTCTTGAGCCATCGTGACAAAGCAAGCAACCCAACACACAAGCAAGCAAAACGCAAACGAAAACACAAACGAAAGAAGGGCGAAGAAAAGGGCAAATCTTTTCGAAAATCATTTTAGAAGTGGTGGAGAGGAAAACGAGAGGCAAATGGCGAATAATGTAATGCGAGAGATGAGAGTTTATGATGGGTACTTGGTATGTCTTGACTTGGTGTAGATCTCCCCGACAACAGTGCCAGAAATTCTTCCTGCTACTTCTTGAGCTTGCGTTGGTATTTCCCTTGGAGAGGAAAGGGTGATGCAGCAAAGTAGAGATAAGTATTTCCCTCAGTTAGAGAACCAAGGTATCAATCCAGTAGGAGACAACGCGCAAATCACCAATACCTGCACAAACAATCAAAGAAATTGCACCCAACATGATAAAGGGGTTGTCAATCCTTCACAGTCACTTGCAAACGTGAGATCTGATAGAGACAGGTAAAACTAAACAAATGATAAAGTAAAGATTTTTGGGATTTTCGCTTTATAGATCGGAAATTAAAAGATTGCAAAATAGTAGATCAGAGACTTATATGATGGAAAATAGACCCGGGGGCCATAGGTGTCACTAGAGGCTTCTCTCAAGATATCAAATAATACAGTGGGTGAACAAATTACTGTCAAGGAATTGATATAAAAGCGCAAAGTTATCTAAGGAAATGATTATGAAATATAGGCATCACATCCGTGTTAAGTAGACCGACTCCTTCCTGCATCTACTACTATTACTCCACACATCGACCGACTCTTGTCTGCATTTAGAGTATTAAGTTCATGAAGAACAGAGTAACACATTAAGTAAGATGACATTGATGTAGAGGAATAAACTCAAGCAATATGATGTAAACCCCATCTTTTTATCCTCGATGGCAACAATACAATACGTGCCTTGCTGCCCCTACTTTCACTGGGAAGATTGAACCCAAAGCTAAGCACTTCTCCCATTGCAAGAAAAACCAATCTAGTTGACCAAACTAAACTGATAGTTCGAAGAGAATTACAAAGATATAAAATCATGCATAAAAGAATTCAGGGAAGATTCAAATAATATTCATCTAAAAGTTGATCATAAATCCACAATTCACCGGATCTCGACAAACATACCGCAAAAGAAGATTACATTGGATAAATCTCCAAGAACGTCGAGGAGAACAATCAAAGAAAGCGAAGAACCCATCCAGCTACTAGCTATGGACCCACACGTCTAAGGTAAACTACTCACGCTTCATTGGAAGGGCAATAGAGTTGATGTAGAAGGCCTCCGTGATCGAATGCCCCTCCGGCAGGATGTCGGAAAAGGCCCCAAGATGGGATCTCACGGGAACATAAGGTTGCGACGGTGGATAAGTGTTTTCGTGGATGCTTCTGGTGGTTTGGGAATATATGTGAATACATAGGAGGACGATCTAGGTCAAAGGGTCACCGAGGGGCCCACAAGGTAGGGCGGCACACCCTACCCCTGGGCGCGCCCTCCACCCTTGTGGCCGTCTTGTGGCTCTTCTGACTTGCACTCCAAGTCTCCTGGGTGTCTTCTGGTCCAAGAAAAATCATCGCAAAGGTTTTATTCCTTTTGGACTCTGTTTGGTATTTCTTTTTTGCGAAGCTCAAAAACAAGGAAAAAACAAAAGCTAGCACTGGGCTATAGGCTAATAAGTTAGTCCCAAAACTAATATAAAATAGCATATTAATGCATATAAAACATCCAAAACAGATAATATAATAGCATGGAACAATAAAAAATTATAGATACATTGGCGACATATTAGGGCCACAAGGCTGGCCACAGGGAATTTTACTTCCCACCCACCATCCACTGAGTAGCCATTGTCGAGGACTTAACTGACATGCTGGACTACGCCTCCGAGGAGGCTGACGACATGGACGAACACAACGAAGCCATGGCCCACACTGACACTACCCCTCCCATCATCGGTCGATGGACGACCACCTCCACCTACGATGTTTACATGGTGAACACGCCCAAGGACAATGGCGATGGCACTAATAACGGGGCTGACACCCCGAGGAGAGATAGCAACAAGCCCAGCGAGGAACTGCCTAAACGCCAGAGACAACGCCGACGAACCAAGGGGAATCGAGGCAGAGAAAGCAACACGGGAATTGGAGAAGATGAACCCTGGACAATTTTGCTCTAGTGCTTCACTTATATATTTTTAGAGCACGGCGGTGGCTTTATTTTATAGAAATTTTTCAACTCTCATGCTTCACTTATATTATTTTGAGAGTCTGTAAACAACACGGAATTTTCTTTGGTTATAAATTTGAGGCTGGTCGATAGAACTTGAGGGAATATTTGTTCTATCTTTTGAGCTAGGCAAGTTTGCTCTAGTGCTTCACTTATATATTTTTAGAGCACGGCGGTGGCTTTATTTTATAGAAATTGTTCAACTCTCATGCTTCACTTATATTATTTTGAGAGTCTGTAAACAACACGGTAATTTTCTTTGGTTATAAATTTAGTCCTAATATGATAGGCATCCAAGAGGGATATAATAAAAACTTTCATATAAAGTCCATTGAATACTATGAGAAGTTTGATTGCTTATGATTGTTTTGAGATATGAGGGTGGTAATATTAGAGTCATGCTAGTGAGTAATTGTGAATTGGAGAAATACTTGTCTTAAGGTTTGTGATTCCCGAAGCATGCATGTATCGTGAACCATTATGTAACGAAGTTGGAGCATGAGGTATTTTTTGATTCTCTTCTTTATGTCTGGTGGTCGGGGACGAGCAATGGTCTTTTCCTACCAATCTATCCACCTAGGAGCATGTGCGTAGTACTTTGCCTCGGTGACTAATAGACTTTTGCAATAAGTATGTGAGTTCTTTATGACTAATGTTGAGTCCATGGATTATACACATTCTCACCCTTCCACCATTGCTAGCCTCTCTAGTACCGCGCAACTTTCGCCGGTACCATACACCCACCATTTACCTTCCTCAAAACAGCCGTCATACCTACCTATTATGGCATTTCCATAGCCATTCTGAGATATATTGCCATGCAACTTTCCACCGTTCTATTATGACATGTTCCATCATTTTCATATTGCTTTGCATGATCATGTAGTTGATATCAAATCATGGCAAAGCCACCATTCATCATTTTTTATACATGTCGCTCTTGAGTCATTGCACATCCCGGTACACCACCGGGGCATTCATAGAGTCATATTTTGTTCTAAGTATCGAGTTGTAACTCTTGAGTTGTAAGTAAATAAAAGTGTGATGAACTTCATTATTATAGCATTGTCCCATGTGAGGAAAAATAAATAAAAGGGAGGCCAAAGAAGCCAAACAAAAAAGAGAGGAAAAGAGAAGGAGCAATGTTACTATCACTAGTACGCGTCGGTACTATACAAACGGTTTTTAACCCCTTTCCGCAACAGCATTTGGTGAACCGTCGCCAAGTGAGTGTGGGCAATAGGGGGGTCCTTCCCACACGGCCCAGAAATCGTCGAGGATAGGCCCTCCTGGGACACCAAATGAGCTCGTGTGCGATCGGGCGAGGCATCGAAACCCAATCATTTCCGTAGGTATGTACATCCCACACGGTGAATCCCAAAAAAACATTTTCGTAGGTATGTACATCCCACACGGTGAATCCCAGAAAAACATTTCCGTAGGTATGTACATCCCACACGGTGAATCCTAGAAAAACATTTCCATAGGTATGTACATCCCACACGGTGAATCCCAGAAAACATTTCCGTAGGTATGTGATACGTCTCCAACGTATCTATAATTTTCTATTGTTCCATGCTATTATATTATCCATCTTGGATGTTTTATATGCATTTATATGCTATTTTATATGATTTTTTGGACTAACCTATTAACCTAGAGCCTAGTGCCAGTTTCTATTTTCCTTGTTTTTGAGTTTTACAGAAAAGGAATACCAAACGGAGTCCAAATGACGTGCCAATTTTTGATGATTTTTTTATGGACCAAAAGAAGCCCCCGGAGTAAAATAGTTGGGCCAAAAGAGTCCTGAGCCATCCACGAGGGTGGAGGGCGCGCCCTACCCCCCTGGGCGTGCCCTCTGCCTCATGAATGACTCAGAGACCCCCTAACATGATACCGACGCCAAAAATTCCTATAAATACAGAAATCCCTGAAAAGAAACCTAGATCGGGAGTTCCTCTGCCGCAAGCCTATGTAGCCACCAAAAACCAATCGGGACCCTGTTCCAGCACCTTGCCGGAGGGGGGAATCATCACCGGTGGCCATCTTCATCATCCCGGCGCTCTCCATGACGAGGAGGGAGTAGTTCACCCTCGGGGATGAGGGTATGTACCAGTATCTATGTGTTTGATCTCTCTCTCTCGTGCTCTTAATGTGGCACGATCTTGATATGATGCGAGCTTTGCTACTATAGTTGGATCTTATGATGTTTCTCCCCCTCTATCTCCTTGTGATGAATTGAATTTTTCCTTTGAAGTTATCTTATCGGATTGAGTCTTTAAGGATTTGAAAACACTTCATGTATTTCTTGGGTGGGATACCTGTGGTGACAATGGGGTATTCTATTGATTCACTTTATGTATGTTTTGGTGATGAACTTGTGGGTTCCGTGATCTTGGGAATCTACGCATAGGGGTTGGCACACGTTTTCGTCTTGACTCTCCGGCAGAAACTTTGGGGCACTCTTTGAAGTTCTTTGTGTTGGTTGAATAGATGAATCTGAGATTGTGTGATGCATATCGTATAATCATACCCGCGGATACTTGAGGTGACATTGGAGTATCTAGGTGACATTAGGGTTTTGGTTGATTTGTGTCTTAAGGTGTTATTTTACTACGAACTCTAGGCTTGTTTGCTACACTTATAGGAACAGCCCAATGGATTGATCAGAGAAAGAATAACTTTGAGGTGGTTTCATACCCTACAATAATCACTTCGTTTGTTCTCCTCTATTAGTGACTTTGGAGTGACTCTTTGTTGCATGTTGAGGGATAGTTATATGATCTAATTATGTTATCCTTGTTGAGAGAACTTGCACTGGTGAAAGTATGAACCCTAGGCCTTGTTTCAATGCATTACAATACAGTTTTCTCTCAATTTTATCATTAGTTACCTTGCTGTTTTTATAATTTCAGATTATAAAAACCTATATCTACCATCCATATTGCACTTGTATCACCATCTCTTCGCCAAACAAGTGCACCTATACAATTTACCATTGTATTGGGTGTGTTCGGGACACAAGAGACTCTTTGTTATTTGGTTGCAGGGTTGTTAGAGAGAGAACATCTTGATCCTACGCCTCCCACAGATTGATAAACCTTAGGTCATCCACTTAAGGGAAACTTGCTACTGTCCTACAAATCTCTGCACTTGGAGGCCCAACAACGTCTACAAGAAGAAGGTTGTGTAGTAGACATCAGTATGTATATCACACACAGTCAATCCAAGGAATACATTTCCATTCTTATGTACATCACACACAGTCAATCCAGGGAAACCGTTTCCGTTCGTATGTATATCACACACAGTCAATCCAAGGAATACGTTTCCGTTCTTATGTACATCCCACACAGTCAATCCAGGGACAACATTTTCGTTCGTCTGTACATCCCACACAGTTTTATGTGTAGGCTCGTGTGTGAAAGGTGTAACTATCACACACGCTCTGCCTTGGTTAACTGTTTGCTTTTATCAACTACATCACACATGATTTGATGAAGAAAACTGTGTGGCATTGGGCTATCCATCACAAGCTCTTTTACTGCTAGAACCGTTTGCAAAGTTTCATGACACATTTAGCAGGTTTATTAGTTTACAATTAATAATTCTAGTATTACACAAATTCACATTTCATATCGAACATCTGTTTGCCAATTTCATATCAGGCACATGAATATATTATAACATCAAAGTACGATAGCTACATGAAAACAACACAGTACAACATATAGCTAGTTCAACTTCATAAGAACAATATTAGAACAATGCATTCATTTCCGAAATCGAGATCATCCAAGCTCATCTTATCCACCTCTGCATTCAGTTCAGTAAGAACTTGTTTTGCATGGGCCAACTGGGAAAGTGCCTCCTCCTTCGCCAACACCATCTTAGCAAAGTCAGATTTAAAAAATCTGAGCTCATTCTCCACCTTCCACTTTTTATCTCGCATCTTCAAATATTCTTCAACATTGGCAACAGTTTCTCTGAGCCTACGTCTGTTCTCTTCCTCATACATGCTCCAGAGCTTCGCTAGGCACATCTTCAAAGACTGTGTCCACTCTTGATCAACCCACTCCAAGTAAGAACACTTCCATTCATCCTATAATATTTTAAACTAGATCAGTAACAATGTTAGGGGAAATGGGTTTATAGCAACATAGAGAATCACCAATGCTTATTTCGAAAAACTAAAGAAACATGTTAATTATGACATATCTTCTTAAAAAGATCAATGTGCAAATGAATTAATTGCTATTGAGACAACAACCAAATTCTGGAACATCAGAAGCTATAATTAACTACAACAATGCTACAAGTTCTTACTCATGTACAGTAAATAACAAATTGAACATTTTATGAGGAAGGTAAATATAACCGCAACACCATAGCGACAGTGTTTGGATGACATCAAATTGATACTAACAGGTGTGTGCATGCATAAATTTAGTAACATAGAACTAATAGCACTAAGGCCGTCCACTATGTATGCCAAAACTGGGGTAAAGATAGATGTTGCTACATCTCGCACCGATGCCCTGCATGTAACACCCACGATGCGGCTATATCTCCCATGTGTCGAGGCACGACTTAGAGGCATAACCACATGGTGGTTTAGTCGCCAGTGGGGTAATCTTCACACAATCCCATGTACTGAATAAGAAAGGGATAAAGAGTTGTCTTACAATCGCCACTTCACACAAATACAAGTTAAACATACATCATCCAGAATACAAACAAGGTCGGACTACGAAACCAAAATAAAAGAAGACAACCCCAAATGCTAGATCCCCGATCGTCCCAACTGGGCTCCACTACTGATCAACAGGAAACGAAACAAAACAACAACCAAGATATTCATCGAGCTCCCACTTGAGCTGGGTTGCGTCACCTGCACTGGTATCATTGGCACCTGCAACTGTTTGGAAGTATCTGTGGGTCACGAGGACTCAGCAATCTCACACCCATGAGATCAAGACTATTTAAGCTTAAGGGTAGGAGAAGGTAGTGAGGTGGAGCTGCAGCAAGCACTAAGCATATATGGTGGCTAACATACGCAAATAAGAGCGAGAAGAGAAGCAACGCAACGGTCGAGAAACTAGAAGTGATCAAGAAGTGATCCTGAAACTACTTACGTTCAAGCATAACACAAGAACCATGTTCACTTCCCGGACTCCGCCGAGAAGAGACCATCGCGACTACACACGCGGTTGATTCATTTGAATTAAGTTAAGTGTCAAGTTCTCTACAACCGGATATTAACAAATTCCCATCTGCCCATAACCGGGGGCACGGCTTTCGAAAGTTCAAACCCTACAGGGGTGTCCCAACTTAGCCCATCACAAGCTCTCACGGTCAACGAAGGATAATCCTTCTCCCAGGAAGACCCGATCAGTCTGGGAATCCCGATCACAAGACATTTCGACAATGGTAAAACAAGACCAGCAAAGCCGCCTGAATGTGCCAACAAATCCCGATAGGAGCTGCACATATCTCGTTCTCAGGGCACACCAGATGAGCAGTCCATACAACTAAAACCAACCCCCAAGTTTCCCCGAGGTGGCGCTGCAAGGGTCTCTAGTTTGGACCAACACTCAGAGGAGCACTGGCCCCGGGGGGGTTAAAATAAAGATGACCCTCGGGCTCCGGAAACCCAAGGGAAAAAGGCTTAGGTTGTTAGGCAAATGTAAAACCAAGGTTGGGCCTTGCTGGAGGAGTTTTTTTAAAGCAAACTGTTAAGGGGTTCCCATAACACCCAACCGCGTAAGGAACGCAAAATCAAGGAACATAACACCGGTATGACGGAAACTAGGGCGGCAAGAGTGGAATAGAACACCAGGCATAAGGCCGAGCCTTCCACCCTTTACCAAGTATATATATGCATTAATTAAAATAAGAGATATTGTGATATCCCAACATATCTATGTTCCAACATGGAACAAACTTCAGCTTCACCTGCAACTAGCAATGCTATAAGAGGGGCTGAGCAAAAGCGGTAACATAGCCAAACACGGTTTGCTAGGAAAGGTGGGTTAGAGGCTGACATGGAAAAATGGGAGGCATGATATAGCAAGTGGTAGGTATCACGGCATAGAAATAGAGCGAGCAACTAGCAAGCAAAGATAGAAGTGATTTCGAGGGAATGGTCATCTTGCTTGAGATCCCGCAAGGAAGAAGAACGAGTCCATGAAGAAGACAAATGGACATAGTTGAACGGATCCTCACAACTCCAGAACGAAACCGAAAATAATGAGAGAAGCAACCCGGAAAGAAGCAAGCAACATAGTAAACAACCAACGCATAACATGGCATGGTGCGCAACCAAGTATGATGCGTATCCGGTTTAATGAGGCATGGCATGGAAAAGTGCACAAGCAAAACTACAAGTTAAGTGGAGCTCAATATGCAACGAGTTGCATATTGACGAAACACCACATGACTTATTTAGTTCTCTCTCGGTTATGTACTCGTCAATATTAATGTTGTTAAACATGGCAAGAGATGAAGCATAAATAAAATACACAGTTAGGCATTTTAAATGAGGCCGAAAACATCAAACAACAATTCCGGTAAATCCTCATGTGCATTAGCAATTTTAATGCAACAACAATTTTAAACATTTTAAATGTTATTATCATGATGCGGATGACATGTGCAAGTTTATGCAAGTTTTATGGAAATGTTAACATGATAAGATATGAGGCATTTGTCGCCATGGCGGAAGGAAAAACGGGTGCCACGGCAGCGAAACGAAAATGTTACCATGGCAACATTCCAGTGATCCGACAACTCAATTGAGATGCTGGTGCAAAGGAACAAGTGTGGGTGAGCAAAACATGCAAGAGTGACGGGGAGTGATCCCGGATACCGGGTGTCCCACATGTCGGAGGCAAGGCAAAAGAGGGGCAACGTGCACCGACAGTTCGGACTCGAGGCGAACAAGGGTGCATCTCATACAACATGCATTCATTCGTTCACGGGCGTCGTCTCGGGGTTATACCTTCAAAGCGTGCAAACAGGTGGGTTCGAGTTCGTCGAGGGAAGTAGAGGAAGTAGTTGTTCTGTGATGATCGTAGAAGTAGTGGTACTATCGGTCCTCGCCGGTAGTGGTACACGTTCACAGAGTAATCGTACACGTCGTCGGTAGCTTGTTCACTCAACGATCTTCAACGGCGGTAGTTGTTCCGGTATCCTGGTGGAAGTAGTTGTACATGGTTGCGACGGTAACCGAACTTGGTGATACGATGGGTTACACTTGTCGTCGTGGGAACTTGGTGAATCCGAGGTCTTCGGGGTCGACGGTAGTTGTACATCTCATTGTGGAACTTGACGGATCCGAGGACTCCGGAAGTTATGGTACTTCGCAACAACCGGGGCGGTCTTGACACATCCGACCCGAGGGACTTTGCGTGTCCAAAACGTAGCAGCACAAATGTCTCGGTCGAGAGCACTCGTTCGGGCGTTGTTGGTCTTAGCGGGTCGTGGTACTTGGCGGTCTTGACGAATCCAAGGGTACTTGGCAGTTCAAAATTGCTCCTGTCCGGGGACGTTCAGTGGAGGCAGGGTCGCAGGTGGTCGGGGCTCGGGCTCCTGGCGTCGGAGATGAGCGGGAGGAGGAGCGGTGGAGGTGCGGATGCTTGCTGGCAGCGAGAAGGTCCTGCGACGGTGGAGGCGTGCAGGCGGGAACAGAGGACGGGCAGACGCGGACGAGTTCCTGCTGGTCGCAGCGGCGGCGAGGACAACCTGCTGGTGGTGCTCACTGGCGAGAGGATGGCGAGGGAGGAGCAAGGCGGCGGCAACTCGGAGCTCAGGGACGAGGCGCCGAGGACGAGGCATGGAGGTCGAAGTCGCTGGCGGAGTTGCGAGGTGGCGCTCGGTGTCCCTGGTGATGCGGCAGCGCGGCGAGCTCGGGACGACTCCTGCGGAGAAGCAGAGAGGAGCAGGTCGGGCAAGGTTAGGCGGCGGCGGGGATGCCGCGAGGAAAGCTGCAACGGCCGGAGGAGAAGGACGAGGGGTTCGGGTGCAGCGCGGCGCTGGAGGGAGGACGAGGGGAAAAGTGAGCGGTCGAGGTGGAAGAGAGGAGGAGGGGATCGAGCGATGCGGGTGCGCTCTCCTGGCAACGGGGTGGAGACGAGGGAGAGGGACAGATCGATCGGGTAGGAGGCGGCGCGAGGGAACGAGGGAGAGGACGAGGGTGCCGGGATCGCTAGGGTAAGCAGCGGGGCTGGTTGGGCCTTGGCCTTGGACCGGCGTGTGAGGGAGGGAGGCCTAGCTGGGCTGGAATGGCTGCTGGGCCTCTTCTCGCTCTCTCTCTTTAAAAACTTATCTCTTTAACAGAAAAAAAACTAGAGAGAGGAAAAGAAAGAGAGGGTTAGGGAAGGATTTTGGGCATGGGGGTTATTTTTCCGGACTCACAAAAATGATTTTTATCCAAGAAAAATAGAAGTGGCATGATCAAAAGATAAAAATTCAAATTCATTTGAATATAATTCAAATGGTTTTGAATTGGGACTAGGTTTTCGAAGAGTCCAAAGAAAATGTTGAGTTTATTGGTGGATCTTGGAAAAGTGCCGAAAGAATTTTATGGGAAAAGTTGAGGTCAAGGATTTAGATAGAAAGGCATGGGATTTAAATTGCAAGTATGTTAAGGTGAATTCCAAAATAGTGGAATATTTATTATAGCTCCCTAATATTGGGACATATGTTGTAAAGAGAATCACCACGTGAATTACCTCGGTTTAAATGGACCGAAGATCCATGCAATTTATATAGTTGAGTTATTTAAAAAAAGGTTGCATGATAACATGACGCAATGCAAAAGATGATATGAAGAAAGCAATAGACAAACGAAACACATGACAACAACGAAAAACAAGGAAGCCGTCCGGAGCGTCGGTCTCGGGGCGTCACACTGCACTGGCAGGCTGATGCAGCGGAAAAAATCAGGGACCCGGACTCCGGAGCACGTAGTTGCTCTGATGCCCAGTTCCTTCGTGCCATAAAGATTTAGTATTTTACTGCTTGGCTGCTCGGATGTGTGGACCAAAGTTGGCTGCACAAACTGTTGAAGCGGTGCCAAATAATTTTCTAATGGCACCGCTCATGAGATGGCAACAATTTAAGATACTAGGTACAAACTGTGACACTGTCTTAGGATGCGTTTGGTTGAAGGTGCGGTATGAATGGGTTGGGACCGTGACAATGTCTGAATCACATCTAACAAATGATTTGTAACAACGAAAGAGGGTCTAACCTTCTCTGCACATGCCAGAAACTTCCTCCCACTGTCCACAGATTCAAACGCAACTAGCTTCACGCATGGAGATTGATGGTGACAACGAGCAGGTAGATCTTCAGCCACCCTGCTCCATTTGTTGCCACTGATGGTCCTAGGGAGCTACAAGGGGAAGAAATGGCTCAAATCGACCGCCGATAAAAATCCTTGATTCTAAGTCATAGCCCGAGAGAGAGAAGAGAGGCATACCGGGGTGGTGAAGGAGTCGTCGCCGGAGGAGGAACCGCTGGAGAGGTGTAGCGACCCGACCTCAAACGGTCAAGTCTCTGTGCTTCAGTGTCATCCCTGGATCGGTAATGCTGACACACAGTAGTCGAAGGATTTATAATAGAGTAGCAATCACACACTTATTACATCGAATGTCTCAAAAGAGATCTTATTACAATAATATGGCTTAAGGCCATCTAATACGATAACAGCGGAAGGCTTGGAAGATAAAGTGAGTCCATCAACTCCAACAGCATAGCTGGGCTGCACGGCAACGACCTAACAAACCTTACTCGTCGTCTGAAAAGTCTGCAACATAATACGTTGCACCCCGAAACGGGTCAACACATGGAATATGCTGGCAATATAACACAGTGGAGCAAGAACAGAATGATGCTATCACTACATGCATATTTGGCTGGTGGAAAGCTCTATGGTTATAGTTTTTGCGAAAAGCCAATTTTTCCAACAACAAAGGAATAGATTTTATTTAACTATCATGGTAGTTGAAACATCATTGAGAAGGTTCCTCCAACTCAATCCCAATTAAAAGTAATTATCAACCCAACAATATCAATTTATAGTGATGAGATACATATGATAATCCAAGTACTAGATACTCAAGAATTGTCCATATCCGGGGACACGGCTAACCATGATTAGATTGTACACTCTGCAGAGGTTTGTGCACTTTTCCCCACAAGACCCGATCTCCTCCGTTGGATTTCTCGCACTACAGGGTGTTTGAGAAACGGATGACCGAGACACAGTCTTTCAGAAACATTTACTCTTTACTCCGGGCAGACCATACCAACCTACATCCTCTACCTGCTGATCCACCTCTTCGAGAGCTCATGTAACTTACTCAGCTATGCTAGAGCCCATAATAGCATGTGGCTGCACATGGAAGTTTCTAGCATGAAATATCTCAGTTCCCTTTGAGCCTGGGTGGAGGACCTTAGGATTATCACACGGGTACTCCGGGATATCCTAGGACAACACTGGATTCTCCAGGTGCCCGACAAACAATCCACCCAGATGTGTATTTAAGTTGCCACCTTAAGTTGAGCCATTAATTAATAATCTCACATCTGTCATGGATTTCACTCACCCAAACCACGTCTACGAGCATAGCATAGCAATATAAGCATTACGTAGAAGTAACTCCCAAGGGTTTGATAATAACAGGGCAATAGGTTCTACCCCATCAACTACTTCCCAACCCACATGTTAATCACATCCTAATCATGCAATTTTTGAGGATTGGAGCAAATGCATAAAAATTGGGTATGAAAAGAGTATGATCAATGTGTTACTTGCCTTGTTGATGATCCGCAAAACCTAGAGACTCGTAGTAGCACGCTTCACACTCCGGGTGTTCTATCACAAATGAGCAATAAAATGCATAAGCAATCAAGCAAGAAGCACGGGTAAATCTCAAATAAGAAGATCTAACCAGAATGTTCAACTTAAGAACTCTGGTTTGCAAAAAGAATCAAATCAAACGGAGCAATGAAACTCAAACTGCGAAACAAACAAGATCCGATTACTAATCTGGACCTAAGACAAATTTTACAGTACTAAAATATTATTCAAGTTGGTTAAACAGAAAGAGGGTTTCGAGACGAAGATCTAGGCGCTTGAATCGCCTGATTCCGACAAACGAGCGAAAAGATAAACTAAAACGAAAATCGGATCAGAAATCATGATCGAAAATAATCGCGGATAATCCGAGAAAAAGAAAACTGACGAACAAGCTAACGAACGAACGTTCGCTGTCTGTGGCTAACGGGTGAAAACCGTTCATTAAAACAAACATACGGACGAACGTCCGCTAAATAAACTAAACCGGAAAAAAATAAACCGATCTATTCTGAAAAACGAACCTAGGGTTTTTTCCAAAAAAACCGGATCGGTCTTTTCTAAAAAGAAAACCGGCAGCGGCAACAGTGGCTTTACCTCCGGCGAGGTCCGGCGAGGTGGGGCTGCGGCTCCGGCGAGGTGGGGCTACGGCGGTGGGCGGCGCGGGGCGGCGACAGGCGGCAACG
>NC_041384.1:342297061-342320830 GCF_002162155.2 Triticum dicoccoides
GGCGCGGCTAGGCGGCGGTGTGCGGCACTGCGGGGCGGGGCGAGGCAGGCAGCGGGGTTGGTGGTGGTGGGGGCTCCGGGGGCGGGGTATAAAAGGAGGGGGGTGCTTGTTTGGGGAGGGGGCAAGGGGGGCGCGGCAGAGTCCTGGCCGGACTCGGCGTCGCGGGCGGCGGCGGCCTCCTGGTCTCCTGGAGGAGACGTCGGCGCGGGGCTAGTGGGCTGGCTCGGCTGGGCTTCGGCCCAGTCGGGCGCTGAGACTTTTTTTAAATAATTTCGCTGAAACTTAAAATAAATCCTAGAAAATAAAATAAAAAACTAAAAATGCCAAAACAAATTTTCACCATCTAAATAAAATATTTAGAACAAGATGAACACTTTCTTGGCCCTGAAATGCTACTTTGAAAAACATGCAATTTTTCTAATTGAAATAAAAAGCAATAAACTCCGAATAAAATCAAATATTTGATTTTAATATTTTTCCTCCAATATTTCATTTACTTTGGAGAAGTCATATTATCTCCTCTCATATATTTTAATATGAAATATTTTTCGGAGAGAAAAATAATTAAAACCAAAAATCCTCGTTTCAATATTTGATATAACTCAAATATGAAAACTGAGAAATCCCCAACTCTCTCTGAGGGTCCTTGAGTTGCTTAGGATTTCGAGGATCGCGAGACGAAATGCAGTATAATATGATGTGCATGAATGATCTATTTATAACATTCCAAATTGAAAATTTGGGATGTTACAGATACTAAATTCCATTAGACTGAAGAATGTGAAGCAAGTTTGCAGGAGCTGAAGAAACGTTTGACTGCAGCCCCAGTGTTGATTCTGCCGGATATACGCAAGGACTTCCAAGTGTATTGCGATGCTTCTCGCTTAGGACTTGGAGGAGTACTGATGCAGGACGGAAGAGTTGTTTCGTATGCCTCACGACAACTGAAACCACATGAGTTAAATTATGCCACACATGATTTGGAGTTAGCAGCTGTGGTGCATGCGCTCAAGACTTGGAGACACTTTCTCATCGGAAACTGTTGCGATGTATACACGAATCACAAGAGTTTGAAGTACATCTTCACACAGAAGGAGCTTAACCTCTGGCAGAGGAGATGGTTGGAGCTCATAAAGGATTATGATATGAAGCTGCATTATCATCCAGGAAAGTCCAATGTCGTAGCAGATGCTTTGAGCCGTAAGAGTTATGTTAACACCCTCATAAGCAGAGAGATGCCAAAGGAGTTAGCCGAGGATCTTAGGGAACTTTGATTGGAAATAGTTCCTAAAGGGTTTCTGGCAACGTTGGAGGTTAAATCAACGCTATTGGCAAAGATTCGAGAAGCTCAGAAGGATGCCAAAGATATCACTAAGATAAAGAAGAAGATGAGTGAAGGGAAAGCCAAAGGGTTTCGTGAGGATGAGAACGACACCTTGTGGTTTGAGGACCGTATATATGTGCCCAATAATGCAGAGATCAGGAAGTTGATACTACAGGAAGCTCATGACTCGCCATACTCGATACACCCCGGAAACACTAAGATGTATTTGGATTTGAAGGAGCGTTTCTGGTGGACTGGTATGAAGAAGGATATTGCCGAGTATGTAGCCGTATGTGATGTATGTCAGAGAGTGAAGGAAGAACATCAAAAGCCAACAGGGTTACTACAGCCTATGCCGATACCTAAATGGAAGTGGGATAAGCTTGGCATGGATTTTATCACCGGATTGCCCAAGACCAAATCAGGATATGATTCTATATGGGTAGTAGTTGATCGCTTGACCAGAGTGGCTCACTTTATCCCCGTAAAAACCATGTATACAAGTGCAAAGTTGGCCAACATATACATGACCAGGATCGTATGTCTACATGGAGTTCCGAGGACCATCGTATCAGATAGAGGAACACAATTTACCTCAAAGGTTTGGCATCAGTTGCACCAGACCTTGGGTACCAGACTGGAGTTCAGTACAACTTTTCATCCGCAGACAGATGGAAAGACTGAGAGAGTCAATCAGATTCTGGAGGACATGTTGAAAGCTTGTGCATTAGACTACAGATCTAGTTGGGACGATAATTTGCCCTACACAGAGTTCTCATACAACAACAGCTACCAGGCCAGTTTGAAGATGACACCGTTCGAAGCATTGTATGGGAGAAGATGCTGAACACCGTTGATGTGGGATGAAGTTGGAGACCGCCAGTTGTTTGGACCAGATTTGATTAAGGAATTAGAAGAGAAGGTTAAACTAATTCGAGATAGGCTGAAGGTAGCTCAGTCCCGGCAGAAGAGTTATGCAGATTCAAAATGCAAGGTGGTAGTCTATGAAATCGGAGACAGAGCGTATCTGTGAGTGTCACCTCTTCGAGTAGTTAAACATTTTGGAGTTAAGGGGAAATTAGCCCCAAGATTTGTGGGACCGTACCGTGTTTTGGAACGCATGGGAGAAGTTGCCTACAAGTTGGAGTTACCCGAAGGACTGTCAGGAGTACATGATGTGTTTCATGTTTCCCACTTGAAGAAGTGTCATGCAGAGATGGCCGAGATTCCTCTGAGAAATACAGTGCCACTGGAAGCAATTCAGTTGGACAGTGATTTGATGTATGAGGAGAAGCCTGCCAAGATTTTAGAGTTTGCCAGCCAAGTTACTCACAGCAAGGTTATCAAATTTTGCAAAGTTCAGTGGAGCCACCATACCGAGGATGAAGCCACCTGGGAACGAGAGGATGATCTTCGCAAAGACCACCCACCGACCCTCGCCGACCTCACACCCCCGCGGGTTACCTCTATGTTGCTTATATTGTTATGCTATGATCGTAGACGTGGATTGGGTTTGAGTGTATCCATGACAGATGTGAGATTGTTATTTAATGGTTCAACATAAGGTCGCAACTTTAATACACATCTGGGTGGATTGCTTGTTTGGGCACCTGGAGAATCCAGTGTTGTCCTAGGATATCCCAGAGTACCCGTGTGATCATCCTACGATCCGCCGCCCTAGCTCAAAGGGATCTTGAGATTATTCATGTTAGAAACTTCCGTGTGCAGCCACAAGCCATTATGCGCTCTGGCATAGTATGAGTAAGTTGTGTGACCTCTTTCAGTGGTGGGCTAGCAGATGTAGAGGGAAAGTAGGTGTAACTGTCCACCCAGAGTAAAGAGTAAATGCTTCTGAAAGACTGTGTCTCGGTCATCCGTTTCTCAAACATCATGTAGTGCGATAAATCCAACGGAGGAGATCAAGTCTTGTGGGGAAAAGTGCACAAACCTCTGCAGAGTGTACAATCTAATCATGGTTAGCCGTGTCCCCGGTTATGGACAATCTTGAGTATCTAGTACTTGGATTTTCCTACTGAATCTCATCACTCTAAATTAATTTGTTGGGCTAATGAACTACTTTAATGGGGATTGAGTTGGAGGAACCTTCTCAATGATGTTTCAACTACCATGATAGTTAAAATAAAACTTATTCCTTTGTTGTAGGGAAAAATTGGCTTTTCGCAAAAACATTATAACCATACAGCCTCCACCAGCCAAATATGCATATAGTGTTAGCATTATTTCTGTTCATTCCTCTACTGTGTTACATTGCGAGCATATTCCATGTGCTGACCCATTTCCGGGCTGCAACATATCACATTGCAGACTTTTCAGACGAGGAGTAAGGTTTGTTAGGTCGTTGCCATGCAGCTCAGCTATGTCGTTGGAGTTGATGGACTCACTTTATCTTCCAAGCCTTCCACTGTTATCGAATTAGATGGCCTTAAGCCATATTTATTGTAATAAGTTCTCCTTTGGAGACATCGATGTATTAAGTGTGTGATTGCTACTCTGTTATAAATCCTTCGAGTACTGTGTGTGTCAGCATTGCCGATCCAGGGATGACACTGGAGCACAGAGACTTGACCGTTTGAGGTCGGGTCGCTACAAAGATGGTATCAGAGCACACACTGAGTGTAGGACACGACCACTAAGCTAAGCCATAGATCACTGCTCTCTTCTCATTTCCGACTCCTCTACATTTTCTACTCTTTAGGATGGCAGACGCAAGGAACAAGTTTGCCCAACTGGATGAAGAAGCACCTTTTGGACGACACTTGAAGGAAGTCACTAAGTACCTGGACATTGGAATACCAAGCTTCACCGAAACTTACAACGCCACTTTACCAGAAGAGGAGCGCTGGATGATTCGAGGTGTCGGGCGAGCCATTCATCGCAGAGCTGTGTTTAAAGGCCGCGAGGGCTTCGGCGTCTGGACAGTCAACAATTTGGTTCTTTTTGATTAGGAACCTTGTCTAGAGTTACCGGGTTGACTCTCCGCGTTGCTGGACTATGTGACTGAGGTCATCGGCGTCTGGGGCCGTACATAGGTACCTTGGAAGTTGTATCTAAAGGCATCTTCCAAATCTTCCCAGATGTGTATTCAAGTTGCCACCTTAACTTGAACCATTAATTAACAATCTCACATTTTTCATGGATTTCACTCACCCAAACCACGTCTACGAGCATAGCATAGATATGTAAGCAATACGTAGAAGTAACTCCCAAGGGTTTGATAATAACAGGACAATAGGTTCTACCTCATTAACTACTTCCCAACCCACATGTTAATCACATCCTAATCATTCAATGTTTGAGGATTGGAGCTAATGCATAAAAACTTGGTGATAAAGGGGTATGATCAAAGTGTTACTTGCCTTGCTGATGATCCGCAAAACCTAAAGATTTGAAGTAGCACGCTTCACACTCCGGGTGTTCTATCGCAAACAAGCAATAGCATACATAAGCAATCAAGCAAAGAAGCATGGATAAAACTCAAATAAGAAGGTCTAACCAGAAAGTTCAACTTAAGAACTCTGGTTTGCAAAAAGAATCAAATCAAACGGGGCAATGAAACTCAAACTGTGAAAGAAACAAGGTCCGTTTACTATTCTGGACTAAAGTCAAATTTCATAGTGTCAAAACCTTGTTCAAGTTGATTAAACAGTAAGAGGGTTTCGAGATGAAGATCTAGGTGCTTGAATCGTCTGATTCCGACAAACGAGCGAAAAGATAAACTAAAACGAAAATCGGATCAGAAATCGCGAGCGAAAATAATCGCGGAAAATCCGAGAAAAAGAAAAACTGACGAATAGGCTAACGAATGAAGTTCGCTGTCTGCGGCTAATGAGTGAACACCGTTCGTTAAAACAAACATACGGACAAACGTCCACTAAATAACTAAACTGAGAAAAACCGGCGAACCGATCTATTCAAAAAAACCTAGGGTTTTCTAAAAAAATCAGATCGGTTCTTTTTAAAAAAATGAATGGCGGCTTTACCTCCGGTGAGGTCCGGCGAGGCGGGGCGGCGACTCCGGCGAGGCGGGGCTGTGGCGGTGGGCGGCGCGGGTGGCAGGAGCAGCGCTCGGCGGTGGCGACGCGGCAACGGGCGGCAGCGGCGCAGCAAAGGCGGGGTGGCGCGGGGCGGCTCCTGTTGCGGCGGGGTGCGGCGGTGGTGGCGGAAATCGGGGGCGGGGGCGGGGTACTTATAGGAGGGGGGGGTGCTTGCTTGGACAAGGAGGCAAGCGGCGCGGGAAGGGAGAGTCCCGGCCGGACTCGGCCTCGCGGGCGGCGGCGCGCTCCCGTTCTCCTGGAAGGAGATGGCGCGGGGAGGTGGGTCGGCTGACTTGGGCTATGGCCCAGTCGGTGGAGGAAACTTTTTTATATATATATAATTTTGCCGAAACTAAAAAAATCCTATAAAATAAAATAAAAAAACTAAAAATGCCAAAACAAATTTTCACCGTCTAAATAAAATATTTAGAACGAGACGAACATTTTCTTGGCCCTAAAATGCAACTTTGAAAAACTTGCAATTTTTCTAATTCAAGTAAAATAGCAATAAACTCCGAATGAAATCAAATATTTGATTTTAATATTTTTCCTCCAATATTTCATTTATTTTGGAGAAGTCATATTATCTCCTCTCATATATTTTAATATGAAAATATTTTCGGAGAGAAAAATAATTAAAACCAAAAATCCTCGTTTCAATATTTGTTAAAACTCAAATATGAAAACAGGGAAATCCCCAACTCTCTCCGAGGGTCCTTGAGTTGCTTAGGATTTCGAGGATCGCGAAACGATATTCAATAAAATATGATATGCATGAATGATCTATGTATAACATTCCAAATTGAAAAGTTGGGATGTTACAAACCTACCCCCCTTAAGATGAATCTCGCCCTCGAGATTCGGGTTGGCTAGAAAATAGTTGCGGGTGGTCTTTGCGAAGATCATACTCTCGTTCCCAGGTGGCTTCATCCTTGGTATGATGACTCCACTGAACTTTGCAAAACTTGATAACCTTGTTGCGGGTGACTCGGCTGACAAATTCAAGAATCCTGACTGGCTTCTCCTCGTAGGTCTGATCATTGTCCAACTGAATCGCCTCCAAGGGCACCGTATCTCTTGATGGTATATCAGCCATCTCAGCATGACACTTCTCCAATTGGGAAACATGGAACACATCATGAACTCCAGACAGTCCTTCAGGTAACTCCAACTTGTAGGCAACTTCTCCCATGCGTTCCAAAATTCGGTACGGTCCTACAAATCTCGGGGCTAATTTTACCTTAACTCCAAAACGTTTCACTCCTCGCAGGGGTGACACTCATATATATGCTCTATCTCCAATTTCATAGGTTATTTCCTTGCGTTTCGAGTCTACATAACTCTTCTGCCTGGACTGAGCTATCTTCAGTCTATCTCTAATCAACTTAACCTTTTCTTCAGACTCCTTGATCAAATCTGGTCCAAACAATGGACGGTCTCCAACTTCCTCCCATAACAACGGTGTTCTGCACCTTCGTCCATACAAGGCTTCGAACGGTGGCATCTTTAAACTGGCTTGATAGCTATTGTTGTATGAGAACTCCGCGTAGGGAAAATTGTCATCCCAACTAGATCCATAATCTAGCGCACAGGCTCGCAACATATCCTCCAGAATCTAGTTGACTCTCTCGGTATGTCCATCCATCTGCGGGTGGAATGTTGTACTGAACTCCAACCTCATTCCCAAAGTCTAGTGCAGTTGATGCCAAAACTTTGAGGTAAACTGTGTTCCTCTATCTGATACGATGGTCCTAGGAACTCCATGCAGACATACGATCCTGGTCATGTATATCTTGGCCATCTTCGCACTTGTATAGGTGGTTTTCACTGGGATAAAGTGAGCTACTTTGGTCAAGCGATCAACTACTACCCATATAGAATCATATCCTGATTTGGTCCTGGGCAATCCGGTGATAAAATCCATGCCAAGCTTTTCCCACTTCCATTCGGGTATCGGCATAGGTTGTAACAATCCTGCTGGCTTTTGATGTTCAGCCTTCACTCTCTGACATACATCACATACGGCTACATACTTGGAAATATCTTTCTTCATACCAGACCACCAGAAACGCTCCTTCTGATCCAAATACATCTTGGTGTTTCCGGGGTGTATCGAGTATGGTGAGTCATGAGCCTCCTGAAGTATTAACTTCCTGATCTCTGTGTTATTGGGCACATAAATACGGTCCTCAAACCATAAGGTGTCGTGCTCATCCTCACAAAAACCTTTGGCCTTTCCTTTGCCCATTCTCTCCTTTATCTCAGCAATCTCTTTGTCATCCTTCTGAGCTTCTCGAATCTTTCCTAACAACATAGACTGAACCTCCATTGTTGCAACAAAACCCCTAGGAACAATCTCCAATCGAAGTTCCTTGAGATCCTCTGCTAACTCCTTTGGCAATCCCGTGCTTATTAGGGTATTAGCATAGCTCTTCCGGCTCAAAGCGTCGGCTACGACATTGGCCTTGCCTTGATGATAATGAAGCTCATATCATAATCCTTTATAAGCTCCAACCATCTCCTCTGCCTAAGGTTCAACTCCTTCTGTGTGAAAATGTACTTCAAACTCTTATGATCTGTGTACACATCACAACGATTTCCAATAAGGTAATGTCTCCAAGTCTTGAGCGGATGCACCACAGCTGCTAACTCCAAATCATGCGTGGCATAATTCAATTCATGCGGTTTTAGTTGTCGTGAGGCATACGAAATAACTCTTCCGTCTTGCATAAGCACACTCCCAAGTCCTAGGCGAGAGGCATCGCAATACACTTGAAACTCTTTACATATATCCGGCAGAATCAGTACTGGAGCTGTCGTCAAACGTTTCTTTAACTCCTGGAAACTTGCCTCACATTCTTCTGTCCATTTAAATTTGGTATCCTTCTTCAATAACTCCATCATTGGCTTCGCAATCTAGGAAAAATTCTCAATGAATCTCCGATAGTATCCCGCAAGTCCAAGAAAACTGCGGATCTCACTAACTGAAGTGGGTGCCAACCATTCAGTAACTGACTGAACCTTGGTAGGATCTACTACTACACCTTCTCCTGATATAACATGTCCAAGGAATCCGACCTCCTTCAACCAAAACTCACATTTGCTGAACTTGGCATACAACTGGTGTTCCCTGAGTTTCTCGAGAACTAAACGCAAATGCTCTTCGTGCTCCTCCTCATTCTTCGAGTATACCATTATATCGTCAATGAACACCACAATAAACTTATCCAAATATTCCAAGAACACCTTGTTCATCATGCTCATGAAATAGGCAGGGGCGTTAGTCAGTCTGAATGACATGACCGTATATCATGCAACCCGTACCGTGTGGTGAATGCTGTCTTTGGTATATCCTTCTCTCGAATCTTCAACTGGTGATATCCTGATTGCAGATCGATCTTTGAAAACACCTTAGCTCCTTGCAGCCGGTCAAACAAATCATTGATCATCGGCAGTGGGTATTTGTTCTTGATCGTCACCTCATTCAATGCACGATAATCAACAACCATCCTCAAATACTTATCCTTCTTCTCAACCAAAAGCACTGGGGCTCCCCATGGTGATAAACTCCGTCGAATGTAACCTTTCTCCAATAACTCCTTGATCTGCTTCTTAATCTCTTCTAGATCATTCACGGGCATCCGGTAGGGTCTCTTTGATATAGGCCCGGTGGCTGGCATCAGTTCTATCAAAAACTCGATGTCTCGATCCGGTGGCATGCCTGGTGTGGGAGTCTTGGATTAGGGGGTCTCCGGACAGCCGGACTATCTCCATTGGCCGGACTGTTAGACTATGAAGATACAAGATTGAAGACTTCATCTCGTGTCCGGATGGGACTCTACTTGGCGTGGAAGGCAAGCTAGGCAATACGTATATGGATATCTCCTCCTTTGTAACCGACCTTGTGTAACCCTAACCCTCTCTGGTGTCTATATAAACCGAAGGGTTTTAGTCTGTAGGACAACAATCACAACATACAATCATACCATAGGCTAGCTTTTAGGGTTTAGCCTCTCTGATCTCGTGGTAGATCTACTCTTGTAACACCCACATCATCAATATCAATCAAGCAGGACGTAGGGTTTTACCTCCATCAAGAGGGCCCGAACCTGGGTAAAACTTCGTGTCCCTTCTCTCCTGTTACCATCTGGCCTAGACGCATAGTTCGGGACCCCCTACCCGAGATCCGCCGGTTTTGACACCGACATTGGTGCTTTCATTGAGAGTTCCGCTGTGCCGTCGCCACCAGGAAGGATGTCTCGTCCCGTCTTTAAAGACGGCACTATCGCTGAGGGAGCCCTGGCTATCAGCCAAACTCTCCGGCTAGGTGGTTTTCTTATGACCGCCTATTCGGCCGCTGCACCGATGATGACTTCTCGGGTCATCGAAAGCAATCTTCATGTCAACTCGGAACTCGCCGAGCAGTTAGATCCAATGGAGCTCTCTTCCCTGAATGAGCTCTTGGATCGCATCGCTGCCCTGGGAGTCGCTACAGACTATGATCAGATTGGGCCTCAACCCGATCTGAGAGAAATTAACTCTCCCCAGGTCACCCATCACGTTGCAGTGGTGGAAGAACAATGCGGCAACCCTTCATCCATCTTAAGTACTAGCTACATCCGGATTCCCGATCCCCCCAAGCCGGATACCCACGGAGGGAAGGATGTCACTCAAAGCCTGAACCTAGAATCAGGCAGCGGGCTAGATTTACTGGAAAACATCCAAGAATCCAAACTTTCGAGTTCGGAAACTCCTTGGCCATTGAGCCTCAGATTGGGTGAGGATTCGGATTCAATTCCACCCACCCACCCAAACATACACAATCTATCCCAAATTAGGCAAGAGCCCGAAGAAACAGTACACCATTACTGGGCCAGATTCCTCCTGGTCAAGAATAGGATAAAGGACTGCCGTGAGGAAGACGCAATCTCATTCTTCTACAATAATTGCACGAACAAGGCAGTCCTCAACGCCATAAGTCGTCGCGAAATTTTACACGCTTCAACGACTTCGTGTCCATAGTACGAAAGTACTGTGCGATGGAAGGCGCTTGGAAAACCAAAATAAAATTTTGGGATAATCCGGCCCTGAATACAAACCCTGTCCGAAATAAAAGGGTGCACTATCACAATACACCTGGGTTAACTACCAAAAAGCAAAAGCCCTCTATGGGGTAAGGAACCGTACTGGAGGGATGGCTCAACGGACCCTACAAAATTCATAGTACAGCGGATGCGACACCAACGCACAGCCTTAGAGCATGCTGGATACTCCGGCAGGTGGCCAAAAGTGGTGAGGATCTACTCCTCCCAAAAACCACAGAGCACCACCCCGAGGACAACAATACGGTCTTAACGGTCTTTGAGACCTTCGCGTCAAATAATAGACGAAAGCGAACACTCCGCAGCACGTCCGAAATCTGCCACATAGCAGAAACAAATCCTTGGAGCGACACGTCTATTACCTTCAATGCCAGTGACGAACCTAAAATCCGAATAGCCCGAGTACCAGCCGCACTGGTCCTCAGTCCAATCATGGACAGGTTTCGACTCACCAAGGTACTCATGGACGGCGGCAGCGGATTAAACCTCATTTATGAGGAAACTCTTCAAAAGATGGAAATAGACTGGAGCCGCATTAAGCAAAGCAGCACAACCTTTAGAGGAATCATCCCCAGTCGGGAAGCGCACTGCGTTGGAAAAATCACACTAGACGTGGTGTTCGGCACGCCAGATAATTACAGGTCCGAAGAAATTACATTCCAAGTGGCCCCGTTCAGCAGTGGATACCATGCTCTATTAGGGCGGGAGGCGTTTACAATCTTCCAAGCCATACCCCATTACGGGTACATGAAGCTCAAAATGTCCGGGCCCAACAGAATCATCACTCTTGTTAGTGATCCGGACATAGCACTCCGTGCCGAAAATAAGACAGCTACACTGGCCCTTGAGGCACTATCCGAAGCCCTAGTGGCCGAAGAACTAACTGCGCTGCGCTCCACGGTGAACAGGGACGACATGATACTCGATAAAAGATCCAAGTCTACCTCCTTTAAACCGGCGGGCGAAATAGTCAAATTCCAAGTCCATCCAACAGACCCTACAAAAATAGCTTCCATCGGGACACAATTAAACCCTGATGTCAACACCGCACTGCGAGATTTCCTACGCGAGAACTTGGACATTTTTGCATGGCACCCTTCAGACATGCCAGGAATCCCACGCAGGCTGGCCGAACACAGCCTGAATATCCTAAAAGGATTAAGCCAGTCAAACAGGCTCTTCGACGTTTCTCCGAGCCTAAAAGACAAGCCATGGGAGAGGAACTAGCCAAGCTACTGGAGGCCGGATTCATCAGAGATATAAAACATCCGGACTGGCTAGCAAACCTGGTGATGGTACCAAAGAAGGACAAATCCTGGCGCTTGCGCGTCGATTTTAAGGACCTCAATAAGGCCTGCCCAAAGGATCCCTTCCCCCTCCCCCGCATCGATCAAATCGTCGATGCTACCACAGGACACGATTCGTTGTATTTCCTCGACGCATACTCCGACTACCATCAAGTCAAAATGGCAGAGCCAGACCAAGCCGCAACGGCATTCATCACACCATACGGCCCATTCTGCTTCAACACAATGCCCTTCGGGCTAAAAAACGCCGGTGCAACATATCAGCGCATGATTCAGAGATGCCTGGCAAACCAGATCGGCAAAATAGTGGAGGCATACATGGATGACGTGGTCGTTAAAACCAAGCATGTCGAAACTCTAGTAGACGACTTGAGGCTCACACTCGACAACCTCCGAACATATGACATCAAGCTCAATCCGGAAAAATGCGTTTTCGGCGTACCAGCAGGAAAGCTCCTGGGATTCGTTGTCTCCAGTAGAGGTATTGAAGCCAATCCAGCCAAAATTCGAGCATTGTCACAGTTGGCTACCCCAACAGACCTCAAACAAACACAAAAATTGACTAGATGCGTGGCGGCTCTAAGCCACTTTATCTCCCGCCTGGGAGAAAAGGCATTACCCCTTTATCACCTCCTCCGGCGCACTGAACACTTCGAGTGGACGGACGCCGCCACGGCCGGACTCAACGAAATAAAGGCCATATTGGCAACAAACCCAGTCCTGGCCGCGCCAAACATTGGCGAACCAATGCTATTATGCATTGCGGCAACTCATCAAGTAGTAAGCGCAGTGCTTGTCGTTGAGAGAGAAGTGGACGGACACAAATTTCCCCTTCAAAAGCCGGTTTACTATGTGTCCACTGTCCTTACTCCATGCAAATCACGGTACCCGCATTATCAAAAGATAGCGTACGCGGTATTCATGGCATCCCGGAAGCTGCGACACTACTTTCAAGAGTGTTCGATAACGATGGCCTCGGAAGTACCACTTAACGATATTATAAACAACCGCGACACGACGGGCCGGATTGCCAAATGGGCCATTGAGCTCCTCCAGTTCGACATAACTTACAAGCCACGGCGAGCTATTAAATCGCAAGTTTTGGCAGACTTCGTCGCTGAATGGACGGAAGCCGAACTCCCCAAAGAGTACGACACATATTCAAACTGGATCATGCACTTCGACGACTCCAAAATGTTGGCTGGTTTGGGGGCTGGCGTCGTTTTGACATCCCCAACAGGAGACACCATTCAATACATATTACAGATAATGTATACGGACTCCAATAACGCAGCCGAATATGAGGCCCTTCTACATGGTCTTCGGATGGCAGTACCCATGGGCATTCAACACCTAGAGGTGCGCGGGGATTCAAACCTCGCAATATCCCAAATAAATGGAGACTTTGATGCCAAGGATCCAAAAATGGCCGCTTATCGCAATGCCATCCTGAAAATGTTAGCTCGGTTTGAAGGGCTCGAATTTCACCATGTGGCCCAGGAAAACAATCAGGCGGCGGATATCCTCGCCCGCATTGGCACCAAACGCGACGCGGTCCCTCCCAACATTTTTCTGGAAAGGCTTTTCAAGGCATCCGTATCATGGGAAGGGGACATCGGTAACAATAGTCCGGACCTGGCCAAAATACCCGATATTGAACTCTCTGACACAATCGGCGGCTCCGCCACCGAAATAACACAATCAGCCCACGAAATAATGGCCATTATTGCCCCGTGGACAGAACCATTCCTGGCCTACTTAACTAGACAAGAACTCCCGGAGGACCAAAATGAGGCACGCTGCATAGTGCGGCGATCAAAGGCCTACAGGGTCCACGAGGGAGAATTGTACAAAAAAAGCGCTACCGGAGTCCTTCAACGGTGCATCTCCGAAGAGGAAGGACGGAACCTTTTGGCAGAAATTCATGCCGGACTCGGCGGTCATCACGCCGCAGCCCAGGCTCTTGTGAGCAAGGCCTTCCGTACAGGATTCTATTGGCCAACGGCCCGGCAGACGCACATGACTTAGTCCAGCATTGCGCCGGTTGCCAGGTCTTTGCAAATCAAAGCCATATGCCACCCACCGCCCTTCGAACAATCCCCATTACATGGCCCTTTGCGGTCTGGGGGCTTGACATGGTTGGGCCTCTTAAAGGTGGAACCCACAAGAAAAAATACTTATTGGTCATGGTGGAAAAATTCACCAAATGGATAGAGGCCAAACCGGTTAAAACAGCCGAATCCGGACCGGTGATAGATTTCATATCCGGGGTTGTACATCGCTACGACGTCCCCCACAGCATAATCGCTGATAACGGCACGAACTTCACGGCCGACAAGGTAAAACTCTGGTGCAGCAAAATGGGCATCAAGCTCAATTATGCTTCAGTCTACCACCCACAAACCAACGATCAAGTAGAACGAGCAAATGGTCTTATAATGAGCGGCATTAAACCCAGACTAGTGCGCTCCTTAACAGAGTCTGACACACACTGGGTAGAGGAGCTCGACTCCGTACTCTGGGGGCTGCGGACCACACCGAATCGTAGTACCGGATACACACCATTTTTCATGGTGTACAGCGCAGAGGCAGTCTTGCCCTGTGACATAATTCATGACTCACCTCGAGTGCGCATGTACGAAGAAAGAGAAGCCGAGCTCGATCGGCAGGACAGTCTAGACACCTTGGAGGAAGAGCGCGATGTAGCCAAAGCCTGTTTTGCATTTTACCAGCAACAGGCTCGCAGATACCAAAGCAGAGAAGTATGAGCCAAAACTTATAACATTGGCGAACTAGTTCTCCGGCTGAGCCAAAATGGGAAGGTCCCTTCATCATCGACCAAGTTTTGACCGGCGGAGCGTACCGACTGCAGGACGCATCGACTAGTCGACTCGAGCCGAACCCATGGAATGCAGCCAGGCTCCAAAGATTCTACGCCTAGCACTGGACTTTATGTTAGTCCCCTTCCTTTGTCCATTTTCTGCATATGTGTCATCTGTCTTGTTTCCCTTTCTTTCTTTTATTCCTCTAGGCCTTCAAGGGTCACCTTGTGCCTCACTTGTACATAGCAGATGTGCTAGCCGCACTCTCTACACCTGGGGGCTTCTTTCACAGAAGCTTAAATTATTTACCTAGGCATCACGCCCAACACATGCGTTATGCTTCCGCATGTACCTTTTTTCACCATTATATGCATCGATATGACTTAAGTTTTGGCCAAGATGGGTTGCCTGGCTCTTGTATTTTTGCCCTACATTCCCGTTAATTCGGCTAGGGCATAAGGGGAGCACCACTGCGATTGTTACCGCCGGGTCAGTCAGACGTGTACCTCAGACTGGGTGAAGCCGAAAGCTAGTGTTCTTAAGAGAATATTCGGTCGGTGAACAAAAGATGACTTTTATTTATTATCCATATCTGCCCCCAGATGTTTTTTCTGCGCCTCTCGTCGCAGGCCGGACATGCACTTTAGGGCATGCCTACCCAGGGAAAGGAACCCTTAACAGAACTATTCTCTGTGGAAGATGTTTCTTACTACCCATGTAATATAACATAACTAGTTGGGCACTTGTCTGATAAAGCACTAATGACCCCTACGCCTAGTCTCCACGCATGCCCCGATTCTTACATAACCGCGAGGGTATTCGGATACACTCTGGACTGTCGGGTCCCGAGGTTGAAGCGAAAAGGTCCGCCATGACAAACGATCTACAATCCAGCTAGAAGGCATCATACATGTCACTTTAAAATTACATAGTCAATTTGACTGGTTGAATTCCTCCTCAATGCCATCTAATAGGCTGTCTAGCCTACAGTCCTGTTGGGAATACTTTGCGGCCAATTCTACTTGGCCGTACACTAAATTCACAGGGATCTCCTTGTCGTCAGGCCCCACAGGTCCGACTTCGGCCATGTGGTTCGGGTCAGCCTTCGTGTACCGTGTCTTCACCATTGCCCAAGCCTCCTTGGCGCCCTGACGGCAGGCCTATATCTTCCATAATCAGAAACCCCACCGTGCTCCCTTCAGCTTTTCTGCAAGCTCTCCAAGGCCTTCGGGCATGGAGACGGACGTCCACAAGTCCTGGGCAATGCCTTGCATCACCTGCCAAACTCGTTCGTGCAACTGTGCGAGCTCGGGAAGAAGATCACCCGGTTAACTAGGCATCTCCTCGGCAGGACGTCCTGTTAAGCATACCTACAGACATAACTCTGTCAGCCAGCTTCCTCGCCGAACTCTTTTTCAAAGTTCGTTCAAGCACTTACTAAATATGCCGCGTCGAAGCCGCCGATTCTCCTTAACAGAGTCCGACAGTTGGGCACGAACATCTTTTAGTTCCACGCCCAGCTTGGTGTTGGAATCTTGAAGATCATTCTTCTCCTGCCTCACCCTCGTTAGCACGCTCTCACCAGCCTTTAGCTGGCGTTTGAGCTGCTGCTTATCCGGATTCACTCCAGCGTCATCTGCAATTTTATCGTCAGATTTGAATATAAAGCCGCACTCTAATATGATACTTATCATTTGATGGATATGTTACCAGCGGGGGTCTCTTTGGGCTCCCCTACGGCGGACAGTGCGGCCTGAAGTTGGGCTTTGCACTCTTCCAGCTCCTGGGATAGTTGAGTATTCTTTTCTGTAAGAACCTACATAACAAATGATCCTTAAATCAGTTATCCTAACTGTTTCAAGTGTCAGGGGCTACTGATATATATAATCATCAAATTTTCTCACCCATATGTCTTTTACATACTGCTCCGTGGCTCTGGCTAGACCATTTTGAGCGGCACGGAGGTGCGCATCTCCCGAGTTGAAGGCATCCAAAGCCTCTTGGGAGAAACAAGCGTCACGAAGAACAGTCCGGCGACGCCTATGGTTCATAGTACTTTCCACCTCGGAATGGGTGGCGGACAGTCTATCCGTATCCTTTGTCGGAGGAGCACCCGGTGCATGCCTTGTACTCGTTCCCACCCCCGAGTCCGGCCTTGGAGCCTGGCTTGTGGAGGCGCGGTTGGTAGCCTCTCCGGGTATAGTCCGGCGAGCACTCTTTCTCCTGAAAAGAAGGCCTGGGCGTTAATATGCCTCTGTAAATGATGTCTTGCAATAAAGACGGCGTGCTATACCACTGCGCTGGTGCCTCAATCCGGACTGCGGATCTTTTCAGCCTGCCTGGCCCAGCGGCCCCTTGTTGGCTAGTTGCCACAGGCTCGGCCTTCTGCCCCGAGGGCCTCCCCTGCAAAACACGGCTGTTATATGGCAATAAAAAAGAGCACAAGGATGGATCCCTTGTTATATGCTGGGACTTCGGTCTCAGTCACCTGTGAGGCTGGAACTAGCCCAGGGTAATCGGCTGTAATTGCCACCAAGGTATTGTCATTACTCCCTTGGTAAAATACCCCGTCGATCAGTTCCACTAATATGTCCGGATCCTCCTGGGAGGCCGGATCAAGGGATCGTCCTGGGTCCTCGGGCTGTGGAGGAGGACTGGTTATCTCCTTTACTTCCTGGCGCAGCTCCTGTGATGAAATCGCTAGAATGAATACTTAAAGTACGGGAATATGAAATGGATGGGCGAGAAAAAAATCTCTTCTTACCCAGCTCGGAGGATTGTACATGGAGAATCCTCCCTGCAGGTTGACACGGAGGAACTCCTCATCTTCTCCCTTGTACAAAGTGGACAAGATCTTTGTCAAGTCCGCAGTCGATCCCGGCCCTTTGCGGCCGTGGCGGGTGGCGTCATCCTCCCCGTTGAAGTCCCACATGGGGTGGCCTCCATACTGGAGCGGCTGCACCCCCCACATAAGGCATATAGCCATGACCTCGATCATGGTCAATCCGGATCGAGCTAAAGAGCTTATCCGGCTCATCAGATAAAGAATGTCCCGGTCGTCTTCCTCCAGGGGGCTCCGTGGATGCCAGCTCTGGCGCTTCTTCAAAGGGACATTGTCAAAATCAGGAAGGCCGATCCGAATAGGGTCCGGAAGGGGGACATCTTCTATATAAAACCATTCTGAAGGCCAGTCTTTGGACGTCTTCTTCAGGGTCCCGGATAGGTATCCGGTCCCAGCAATACGCCACACTTCGGCTCCGCCCACTTGATACATTGATCCCTTCTTAGAACGGGGCACAAGGCAGAACAACTTCTTCCACAAAGCGAAATGAGCCTCACAGCCCAAGAATAACTCGCAATGGGCTACGAATCCCGCGATATGCAGCAGGGAGGCAGGCGTAAGGTTGTGCAGCTGGAGGCCATAGAACTCTAGAAGCCCCCGGAGAAACGGATGGATTGGGAATCTGAGCCCTCTTACCAGATAAGGGACAAGGCATACCTGCTCTCCCTTGGAGGGATTGGGACGGCTCTCCGCTTGCTCTCCGCCATTATAGGTGGCAATCCCGGCTCGAACAGGGACCAGGTACGCTGGGGGAAGGAATCCCTTAGACTGAAGCATCACCAATTTGTTGTGCGGGATGGAACATCTCTCCCAATCTCCAGGCTTCGATCTAGGGGTGCGAGAGGAGGAGCTGTGTCGACCGGCCATGGTGGAATGGATCTCTGTCGGGCATGCTCCGATGAAGACTCGGCAGGGGAGGATGATGTGATTTGGATCTGAATCCTCGTATTTTTAAATAGGCAGCCCATTTACATAGCTAGGGGATAAATGTGAAAACACCCTAGCTCTTCACATTCGCTCAACACGTGGAAGGTGGCCATTATTGGGCGTAGAAGCCAAGAAGTACGAACCATCACAAGGAACCGGACATTATTTCGACAGGTACACAGAATTTGAAGAGGAACCCGCCTTGTAATGCCGAAGACAACTGCGTGCCGGACTCATCATCATTGAAGCCTGGTTCAGGGGCTACTGTGGGAGTCCTGGATTAGGGGGTCTCCGGACAGCCGGACTATCTCCATTTGCCGGACTGTTAGACTATGAAGATACAAGATTGAAGACTTCATCTCGTGTCCGGATGGGACTCTACTTGGCGTGGAAGGCAAGCTAGGCAATACGTATATGGATATCTCCTCCTTTGTAACCGACCTTGTGTAACCCTAACCCTCTCCGGTGTCTATATAAACCGAAGGGTTTTAGTCCGTAGAACAACAATCACAACATACAATCATACCATAGGCTAGCTTTTAGGGTTTAGCCTCTCTGATCTCGTGGTAGACCTACTCTTGTAACACCCATATCATCAATATCAATCAAGCAGGACGTAGGGTTTTACCTCCATCAAGAGGGCCCGAACCTGGGTAAAACTTCGTGTCCCTTGTCTCCTGTTACCATCCGGCCTAGACGCACAGTTTGGGACCCCCTACCCGAGATCCGCCGGTTTTGACACCGACACCTGGTAATTCCTCTGGAAAAACATCCAGGTAATCCTTCACTACAGGCACTTCCTCTTGAACAATTCCCGTGAGGGTATTTACTTGGCTACTCCTAGGCGCATGCCTTGATACATACTTAATCATTTTTCCCTCCGAGGTGGTGAGATAAATCTACTTACTAGCACAGTCAATGCTTCCTCCATACTTTGAAATCCAGTCCATGCCTAATATCACATCCAATCCTTGTGACTCCAATATTATTAGGACAGACGGGAAAACATGGCTACCAATGGTTAAGGGTATCTGGTCGCACCATCGACTAGCCATATACTCTGCTCCAGGTGAACTTACTAACAAAGGGGTCCTATGGGTTTGGGCTGGCAGTTTAAAGTTATCCACGAATCCCCTTGATATATATGAATGCGTTGCACCAGTATCAAAAAGAACAAGGGCAGTAAAAGACTTAACCAAAAACTTACCAATAACCGCGTCTGGCTGCTCTTCAACCTCCTCCACGTTAACGTGGTTCACTTGTCCTTTGTTGAATGGATTGGGCTTCTTTCCAGCGCTCCCATTACCGTTTCCATTCTTCGCTTCAGGGCACTCCGTGGCATAGTGTCCAGTCTCCCCGCACTTGAAGCAAGTAACGTGGCTTAGGTCTCTCTTGGCGGGTGTGGCGGGATTGGAACGGTTCTGATTGTTGCTTGCTCCATTCCCATTCCCATTCCTTGGGCCAGTATGATTATGGGTACTTCCTCCATTGTGGGTGTGGCCTCCATGGTTATGAACAAGTCCTCCCGAGTTCTGGGTTAGGCGAGGCTTCTGCTGAGTTCCTGAATTATATCTTCCTTGTCCATACTTCCTCTTACGGCTCTCAATCTGACGTTGTTTCCCTTCAATCGTAAGAGCCTTATCTACCAACTCCTGGTAGATGTTGAATGTTGCCACCATCAACTGCATGCTCATCTCATCATTCAGCCCTTTCATAAACTTCTCCTCTTTGCGGCATCTGTGGCCAAATCGTCAGGGGCATAGCGAGATAACTTGCTAAACTCATCCGCGTACTGAGCCACAGTACGGTTCCCCTGGCATAACTTGTGAAACTCACGCTTCTTCATACTCATAGCTCCAGTTGAGACATGGGCTGTGCGGAAAGCTTGCTGAAACTGGTCCCATGTAATAGTGGCTATAGGGTAGGTGACAGTGTAATTCTCCCACCATGAGGCTGCTGGTCCATCCAACTGATGTGTGGAAAAACGCACCTTCTCAGCATTGGTACATCCTGTAGTGGTTAACTCCCTTCCAATCCTACGAAGCCAATCATCTGCTACTATGGGTTCGGTGCTACTGGAAAACACCGGCGGCTGTAACCTCAGAAAACGGGCTAAGTTATCAACTGGTGGTGGTGGTGGGTTGTTGTTGTTGTTGTTGTTGTTGCCTTGGTTCTGAACTACCAACTGCACCAGGGTATTCTGCTGCTAGATCAGCTGAGTGAGCTCCGATGGGAAGGTAAATCCGGGGTCACGTCTCGGAGGCATCTGATGGGTTTTAGAGGGAAGAGATTAGAATAGAATGAGGTCTAATGAGAGAAACACTACCCATATGCACATGAGACAAACACAATCATTTCACTCAATCAATCAAGCAAGGGCATACAATCGATCTAACTATCGTTACAAAAGTGCTCGGACTATACTATATATATGGTGGAATACTACTACTGATGTGGTGGTCTACTAAAAATATTGATCGGTCAAAGACTCCATGATGTCTGCTCCAACTTCGTCTTCATAGTCATCATCGCTGTCGTCGGGGTCCGAGTCGGTGTCGTCGATGATGATGTAGTCCTCCGGACGAATCTCCTTGGGTTCTTCATCTTCTCCTCCTGGTGCGGGGTCTCCCATGAATATTCCTAGCTTCCTTTCCACATCATCATTCTTCTCCACTAATACGAAGATTTCTTCCTCATAATCTTCGCGTGTAGCCTTGAGTTCTTCCTCCAGTTTCGTGATCCTGGTGATCGCCTTCTTCAGATCTATCATGCCTGCGCACATCTGGTTCTCCTGGCGACGAATGTGCTGGTTTAACTCCTGGATGAAAGCTGTAATTGATATATCTTTCCTGGTGCTGATCATCTCCCATTGCTCATCTCGGCGCCCACAAATCTGGTAGATAGTATCATTAAGCTCCTTTTGGTAAACTTCTCCAATGCGTCCCATGGTGATGTGAGCTGCCATACTCTTTCCTAGACTCCAGGTTGGTGCATCAAAGGAAAACTCTATGGGCTTAGTGACTGGAGTGAATGTCCTTCCTGGAACTTGAACTTGAATCATACATCGCTCCTCTTCTAGTAAAGTGGCGTTGCAAGTCTCGGTGAAGATTGGTATTCCTATGTTCAGGTACCTAGTGACTTCCTTCACGTGTCGTCCAAAAGGTGCGTCTTCATCCGGTTCTGCAAACTTGTTCCTTGCGTCCGCCATCCTAAAGAGTAGAAAATGGAGAGGAGTTAGAAATGAGAAGAGAATAGTGATCTAGGGCTTTAGCTTAGTGGTCGTGTCCTACACTCAGCGTGTGCTCTGATACCATCTTGTAGCGACCCAACCTCAAACGGTCAAGTCTCTGTGCTTCAGTGTCATCCCTGGATCGGTAATGCTGACACACACGATACTCGAAGGATTTATAACAGAGTAGCAATCACACACTTATTACATCGAATGTCTCAAAAGAGAGCTTATTACAATAAATATGGCTTAAGGCCATCTAATACGATAACAACGGAAGGCTTGTAAGATAAAGTGAGTCCATCGACTCCAACAGCATAGCTGAGCTACACGACAACGACCTAATGAACCTTAATCCTCGTCTAAAAAGTCTGCAACATAATACGTTGCAGCCCGAAAACGGGTCAGCACATGGAATATGCTGGCAATATAACACAGTAGAGCAAGAACAGAATAATGCTATCACTACATGCATATTTGGCTGGTGGAAAGCTCTATGGTTATAGCTTTTGCGAAAAACAAATTTTTCCCTACAACAAAGGAATATCTTTTATTTAACTATCATGGTAGTTGAAACATCATTGAGATGGTTCCTCCAACTCAATCCCAATTAAAAGTAATTATCAACCCAACAATATTAATTTAGAGTGATGAGATACATATGATAATCCAAGTACTAGATACTCAAGAATTGTCCATAAATGGGGACACGGCTAACCATGATTAGATTGTACACTCTGCAGAGGTTTGTGCACTTTTCCCCACAAGACCCGATCTCCTCCGTTGGATTTCTCACACTACAGGGTGTTTGAGAAACGGATGACCGAGACTTAGTCTTTTAGAAATATTTACTCTTTACTCCGGGCAGACCATACCAACCTACATCCCTCTACCTGCTGATCCACCTCTTCGAGAGCTCATGTAACTTACTCAGCTATGCTAGAGCCCATAATAGCATGTGGGTGCACACGGAAGTTTCTAGCATGAAATATTTTAGTTCCCTTTGAGCCTGGGTGGTGGACCTTAGGATTATCACACGGGTACTCCGGCATATCCTAGGACAACACTGGATTCTCCAGGTGCCCGACAAACAATCCACCCAGATGTGTCTTCAAGTTGCCACCTTAAGTTGAACCATTAATTAACAATCTCACATCTGTCATGGATTTCACTCACCCAAACCACGTCTACGAGCATAGCATACAATGTAAGCAATACGTAGAAGTAACTCCCAAGGGTTTGATAATAACAGGACAATAGGTTCTACCTCATTAACTACTTCCCAACCCACATGATAATCACATCCTAATCATGCAATGTTTGAGGATTGGAGCTAATGCATAAAAACTGGGTGATAAAGGGGTATGATCAAAGTGTTACTTGCCTTGCTGATGATCCGCACTAAAGATTCGAAGTAGCACGCTTCACACTCCGGGTGTTCTATTGCAAACAAGCAATAGCATACATAAGCAATCAAGCAAATAAGCATGGAGAAAACTCAAAAAAGAAGGTCTAACCAGAAAGTTCAACTTAAGAACTCCGGTTTGCAAAAAGAATCAAATCAAACGGGGCAACGAAACTCAAACTGCGAAAGAAACAAGGTCCGTTTACTATTCTGGACTGAAGTCAAATTTCACAGTATCAAAACCTTGTTCAAGTCGATTAAACAGAAAGAGGGTTTCGAGACGAAGATCTAGGCACTTGAATCGTTGGATTCCGATAAACGAGCGAAAATATAAACTAAAACGAAAATCGGATCAGAAATTGCGATAAAAAATAATCGCGAAAAATTCGAGAAAAAGAAAAACTGGCGAACAGGATAATGAATGAACATTCGCTGTCTGCGGCTAACGAGTGAACACCGTTCGTTAAAAGGAACGTACAGATGAACGTCCGCTAAATAACTAAACCGAGAAAAACCGACGAACCGATTTATTAAAAAAAACCTAGGGTTTTCTAAAAAAACCGGATCGTTCTTTAAAAAAACAAACGGCGGCTTTACCTCCGGCGAGGTCCGGCGAGGCGGGGCGGCGACTCCAGCGAGGAGGGGATGCTAGGGTGGGCGGCGCGGATGGGAAGGGCGGCGCGGCAGCGGCGCTCGGCGGCGGCGACGCGGCAACGGGCGGCAACGGCGAGGCAAAGGTGGGGCGGCGCGGGGCGG